>NC_142437.1:33112121-33415151 GCF_059453495.1 Arachis ipaensis
ATAAAAACAAAAATAAAAACAGATAAACAAGCGAAAAGCAAATATTTACAATAACCAATAATCAGGCACACATTTGCAATTCCCCGGCAATGGCGCCATTTTGACGTTAGGATTTTTGCCAGTAAAGAATTTTATAAAAACAGTCGCGTTGTAGATATAGTCTCTAAACCAATAGAAATCCCTTCGTACAAACATTTTGGTTGTCACAAGTAACAAACCCCTAAATAAATTGATAACAGAAGTATTCAAACCTCGGGTCGTCTTCTCAAGGAACTGCAGGGAAGTATGTTCTTATTATTGGTTATGGAGATTGTAAATTAGGGTTTTGAGAATGAGGAGCAAGTAATTTAAGTGGCAATTAAAGTAAATGAAGAACAAGTAATTTAAATAGCAAGTGAAATAAATAAATGATTGTAAATAAACTTTTGGCAAGGTATGAGAAATTAGAGGTCCTATCCTGGCTATCCTTATCAATGATGATAATAATTGAATCTTAATTCCACTTTGTTAGCCTTTACTAAGATAAAGGAAGGTCAAGGGATTAATTGGATTGATCTTCGCATCCTGTTTTATTTTCTAAGAAAAGATTGGGATTCTTGAAGCTCAATTCAACTAACAAAGATAACAATTATCAAGCATGTTGAGTTTGATAACTCCTGAGTTACTGATTTCTTAACCAAAACCAAAAGAAGAAAAGTAAATCCACTGGAATAAGAATGTCTTCAGATTGGGAATAATTGTAACTAATAAATAAAAGAAAGCAATATTAACTGAAATACCTCAAATAACATTAATCCAAAATAATAATCTGTAACACGGAAGAATTCATAAATTAAATTGCAAAAGTAAATAAAAGGAACATTGAACCTGGGATTGAGAGTCACTTCTAAAACTAAGAGAAATCCTAAATCCTAATCCTAAGAGAGAGGAGGGAACCTCTCTCTCTAAAAACTACATCTACTCCTAAAATTGTGAATGTGAAAGCTTGATTATGAATGGATGCATTCCCCCACTTTATAGCTTCTATTCTGTATTTTCTGGGCCGAGAACTGGGTCAGAAACAGCCCAGAAATCGCCGGAGAAGAAATCTGCCACGTTGGTTTTTTGTCACTGCGACGCATCCGCATGGAGCACGCAGTCGCGTCACCTAGCGTCAAGGCAACTATGGAATATTATATATCAAATCAAAGCCCCAGACGTTAGCTTTCCAACGCAACTGGAACCGCGTCGTTTGGACCTCTGTAACTCAAGTTATGACTGTTTTAGTGCGAGAGGGTCAGGCTGACAGCTTTGCAGTTCCTTCAACTTCTTGTTTTCCTTCTACTTTTGCATGCTTCCTTTCCATCCTCCAAGCCATTCCTGCCCTATAATCTCTAAAAACACTTAACACACATATCAAGGCATCGAATGGTGATAAGGAGAAATTAATTTTTGGTAATTAAAAGGCTCGGGAAGCAAGTTTCCAATTATAGAATAAAATTAGGAAGGAAATATAAAATCATGCAAATATTATGAATAAGTGGGTAAAGAGTTGATAAAATCCACTCAATTGAGCACAAGATAAACCATAAAATTGTGGTTTATCACTCGTCGCTGGAGCCTCAGCTGTCACCGTCATTGCCGTAGCTTCATCATCGCCATCGCAGCTGTGGGTGTGGAGCTCGCGGAGGAGAAAGAAGTGTGATTGCCATAGAGAGGAGAGAATCGCGAGGAGGGAGCTGCTTCCGTCTTCGTCAAGGGCCACCGTTGCCGCCATTTTTGTGGGTTGGAGTTCACCGCTGGGCTACTGCACCATCTCCGAGCAGTTGGCCGCCGTCGGTGTTGACCGGAGCAACCACCACAGCTGTTCTGCCTCGCATTCACTTTCTGTCATTTCCGTCAGGTTCTCACCTTGCCAGTGAGGGCCGTCGGATTTGTAGCTGCTCTATCTTTTGTTTTTCTCTTGATACAGTAAGTTGTTTTGCTTCAAAAATCCCTTTTATTGCTATTTTCTATTATATGTTGCTGAGGTTTTGCGGCTTTATTACCATAGGGTTGAGTTTCGGTTCTTGCATGTTGCGTTTGAAGTTGTTGTTGTTGTTGCAGAAGTAGTAGGGAGCTGTGGTTGTGACTGCCGCTGTTACAGGTCGGTAAAAAGGGATTTTGACGGGTTTTATAGCTCTCGGGTTTCAACTATTCGAGGTAGGAATTTTTTCTTAAAACTATTTTATTATCAAGAATTGTTACAAGTCGATATTGTCATAAAAAATATATTTTTATGATTCTGTGAGTCTTATGGATTGAACTGAGTTGCTCTGGATGAATGTAATTGTTTGCTTGGTTGATTTATTGACTATTTGAGAAGGTTGGGTATTCTGGTTTGTTGGTTGACTTTGTTGATTTGGTTTTCTTGGTTTTTGGAGTTGATTGAATATTGGAAATAATTTGATATTGGAAATGATTTAAGGTTGGAAATAATTTTGATATTAGAATTGGTTTGATTTATTGAAAATGATTTGAGAAGAGTTTGAGAAATGATTTGGTTGGGACCCAAGATGGGTGATAAAGTCTGAATTTTAGGGGAGGCCGAAATTTTTATGAGAACTTTGGAAGTTTTATTTTGGTTAATTTGATTGAAGAATTGTTTTATTTGATTTTGATTCAACTAAAGAAAAGTGTTATGATTTAAGAATTTTAATGAATTTAAAGGAAAATGAGTGTCGTTTGATTATTTTATCAAAAGAGATATGTCTTGAGTACTTTTAAAGATTTTAGAGTAATTAAAGTAATGGGTTTAAGGATAAGTGCTTTTGGGATTTTTAATTAGAATTTAAGAATTATTTTAATTGATTTTGATTAACTAAGGAAAGGATTGTGTGTTTGGGGTGTTTTTAATGAATTTTGAAGTAATTGTTCCAAAATAAGTGATTTTTGTTTCAATTGAGATTTCGATTAGGAAGAATGGTTTTGAATATTTTTGGGACGAGTTTTTAAACTTAAAGGTAGCTTTGGGAAAATTGGTTAAACAAAATGAGTTTTATTCGATTAAGTTTAATTAAAGAGCTTACATTTTGAAAGATTTTAGTGAATTTAAAACATTTAGATTCGATTGACGAAATGGAATGATTTTTGAGACTTTGGAATGGCCTGAAATTTGAGAATGGAGTCGAAATCAGTTTTGATTCTGATTGGCTTATGCTTGATCGTGATTATGTTAATGATGAGATTATGATTGACGTTGTGAGGACAGTGGCTTTGTCCTACTCACGTAAAGGCAAGTTGAGATTAAGGATGCTCTCTCTTGCCGTGATAGACAAGCTGAGGTTGAGGATTCTCTCTTGGAAGGTTGAGGATTCCCTTAATGTAGAGAGACGATATTCGGATTAGCTACCGGGTATGTCAGGTTCTGGCAGTTTAACTGACACGTGAGCTGATGGCCAGTAGGGTCGGTATGTATCATACTGCATTTGTTTGCTATTGTTTGGGTGTGATTAAGTGTTATGGTTGCCTATCTGATGAATTCTGTCTAACTTTTAACTGTGGTACTTACTGTAACTATTTTCGGATTATGTTTACCTTGTATTGTTTGTGCCTATGATTGGTTCTAGTTTGAAACTGAGTATTGGTAAATGAATTGATGCTTTTGATAATAGTGTGGTTGATTATGTTTGGGGTGGAGGCCAAGATTTGATTATATGTTGGCCAGAGGCTGAGATTTGATTATATGATGAGCTGGAAGCCGAGATTTGATTATATGTTGGGTCGGAGGCCGGGATTTGATTATAATTGGGCCGGAGGCTGTGATTGGTAAGTTTGGTTGGCTTGATTATGGAAAGGTAATTGATTTGGAATTCTTATAAATATGACGAGAATGTTAATTTTGGATAAGCAAATGTCGTACATTTAAAAATATTCATAAGACACACGAAGATCACTATTTTTGAAATCTATTCTTCTTTTTTATACGTATTCTTTTATGACAATTCTTATACCATATACTGAGAACCTGCGAGGACGATGTTCTCACCCCGTACAGGCTTATCTTTTCAAGAAACGGATGAAGAATCTCAAGAAGAGTTTATCGCGTTTTTGCTTATACGATATTGTTGTATTAGCTTAGTTATTATTTTTTCTCGCCTTTAATATTATATTTTTATATAAAAGGATAGGAGTTGACATTGTAATGGTTGTAAGTTGTTTGTTTAAAGGACTTTTATTATTATGTATATACATATAAAAGTATCGAGATTGGTTTGTATGTATGTATTTATGTTTTCAAGAAAAAGTATTTCCAGTTTTTCAAAAGAAAAGTTGATACGATTTCAAGTTAAAGGCTCCTATCTTATTACTAAATATATGAAAGTCATAGTAATATACACGCTATCAGAGTGGCACAGCCGGAAGCGTGACATTCTGATATTAAGGATGTTACAACGCGTGTGAAGATCTCCTGATACCTCTCTCAAGTCTCATTCAACTCCTGAGCCTATTCGTGAAGGTTCCGGGTGAGCTCATGCACCTGCAGCCTCAAATTAATGCCTTTCTCAAGATCGAAGGCTCGACAGGTGGCAGAGGCAGACGATAGCCTCAATGTGGACGTGTGGAGGCTGCTGCCAAAGAACGACCACAGCATGTATATGTGGTTTTTGTGCGGCGCCTTGCGCCAAACCACATTGGGATTGATGACTAAAGCAGCAGAGCCACTAGCGTCCTCCCCACTTTGCTGAGATTGCTGAGTTGCGGTCTCCCCATTGGGATCAATGATTGTAACACATGTTATTATTTTTTGGACAACAGCTATATAGTTAATTGAAAATTTTATCTCATAAGATCAGATGTTTACTCACATAATGATCCGCAGACCGCTGATCAGCAAATCTCTCTTTGTTCTCCTTCAAAGTGTGGGTGTACTTGAAGGTATCCGCCAATGTTGCATCGTGATCCAATGACTTTGACTACACATGTTGCATTGAAATAATATGTTAGGATGCCTACTAATGATGTGTCAAAGAATATAACTAAGTTAATAACAAAATTAAAGAAGCTACATACCAGCATGGCCTTAAACTTCATGGAGGTCGCTTAGCTGTTGGTATATTTGGACGACTTGACCGATGCCTTGTTAGCTCTATTTGTGAGACGTCGATGGCTGAACCCCTCATCGGTTTTCCAGTGAACGTACATAGCCTTTTTTATTTCCGGGCGGAGCTAGGAAGTCAGGTGGTTGTGTAACATCCCGGTTTTTGCGTTAGATTCGTGTATGTGAGTTTTACGTTTTGTTCGCGTAATGATGAGCGGATAATTTATACGCTTTTTGACATTGTTTTTAGGTAGTTTTCAGTATATTTTACTTACTTTTTATTATATTTTTATTAGTTTTTAAATAAAAATCACATTTCTGGACTTTACTATGAGTTTGTGTGTTTTTCTGTGATTTCAGGTATTTTTTGGCTGAAATTGAGGGACTTGAGCAAAAATCTGATTCAGAGGCTGAAAAAGGACCGTAGATGCTGTTGGATTCTGACCTCCCTGCACTCGAAATGGATTTTCTGGAGCTACAGAAGCCCAATTGGCGCGCTCTCAATTGCGTTGGAAAGTAGACATCCTGGACTTTCCAGAAATGTATAATAGTCCATACTTTGCTCGAGATTTGATAACGCAAACTGGCGTTTAAACGCCAACTTTCCACTCCATTCTGGCGTTAAACGCCAGAACTGGCATAAAAGCTGGAGTTAAACGCCCAAACTGGCACCAAAGCTGGCGTTTAACTCCAAGAAGAGTCTCTACATGTGAAAACTTCAATGCTCAGTCCAAACACACACCAAGTGGGCCCGGAAGTAGATTTCTGCATCATTCACTAAGATATTCATTCGCATACAAGAACATGATGAATGTGATGATTGTGTGACACTCATCACCATTCTCACTTATGAACGTGTGTCTGACAACCACTTCCGTTCTACATGAAAACAAGCTTGAATGTGTATATCTTGGATTTCTAATCTAAGATTAAAATTGGCAGTCATTCTTGAGATCCGAAAAGTCTAAACCTTGTCTGTGGTATTCTGAGTAGGATCTGGAATGGGATGACTGTGACGAGCTTCAAACTCGCGAGTGTTGGGCATAGTGACAAACGCAAAAGGATCAATGGATCCTATTCCAACATGAGTGAGAACCGACAGATGATTAGTCGTGCGGTGACAGCACATTTGGACCATTTTCACTGAGAGGACGGACGGTAGCCATTGACAACAGTGATCCCCCAACATACAGCTTGCCATGGAAGGGAGTATGAATGATTGGATGAAGGCAATAGGAAAGCAGAGGTTCAGAAGGAACAAAGCATCTTCATATGCTTATCTGAAATCCCACCAATGAATTACATAAGTGCTTCTATCTTATTTTCTATTTTAATTATATTTTAATTATCAAAATCCCATAACCATTTGAATCTGCCTGACTGAGATTTACAAGGATGACCACAGATTGCTTCAAGCCGACAATCTCCGTGGGATCGACCCTTACTCACGTAAGGTATTACTTGGACGACCCAGTGCACTTGCTGGTCAGCTGCACAGAGTTGTGAAGAAGTGTGTGATCATGATTTCGTGTACTAAGTTTTTGGCGCCGTTGCCGGGGATTGTTCAAGTTTGGACAACTGACGGTTCATCTTGTTGCTCAGATTAGGTAAATTTATTTTAATTTTAAGCTTTTTGTTTTTACTTTTATTTTCGAAAAAAAATTTTCAAAAAAATAAATTATTATATATCTTCAGAATTTTTAAGAACGAATTCTAGAGTTTCATGATGATTTGTTGAAGTCTGGCTGGTTGTGAAACCATGTCTAAACTTTTGGACCGAGGTTTCAACTTATCATCACAAGAGCTTGTTGATTTCTATCAATCTTGCTGTTGAATGTAATGATCTGCTAAAGCTTGGCTAGCCATTGGCCATGTCTAGTGTTTTGGACCGGAGCTTTCATTGAAAGCTTGGTTGGCTAGAAAGCCATGTCTAATTCCTGGACCGGAGTTTTAGACTAACATTGCATGATTCCTGGAATTCTCATTAAAAATTTTGAATTCCTTATTTTCTCTTTCTCCAATTAATTTTCAAAAAATTACAAAAAAAAAAAATAAAATCATAAAAATAAAAAATAATGTGTGTTTCTTGTTTTAATCTAGTGTCTATTTTTAAGTTTGGTGTCCTGCATATTTTTAATTTTCTTGCATTTTTCGAATATATGCATTATGTTCTTCAATGATCTTCAAGTTGTTCTTGATGATTTTATTGGGTCTGATCTTTAAATTCTCTTGTTTTGTGTCTTTTGTTGTTTCTCGTGTGCATTCTCAATTTGTTAGTGTCTCTAATATGAAAATTTCTAAGTTTGGTGTCTTGCACGCATTGTTTATCTGATCTTAATTCCGCATGATTAGTTTTATTTTGTTGTTTTCCATCATTAAAAATTAAAAAAAATTTCAAAATTATGTCTTTCCAAGTCAATAATACAGAGAATTGAAGATTTAGAACATGCAGCAGAGAAATTACGGAGAAAAAGCTGGGCATTCAAAACGCCCAGTGAGGAAGGAAAACTGGCATTTAAATGCCAGCCAGGGTACCTGGCTGGGCGTTAAACGCCCAAAAGGGTAGTATTTTGGGCGTTAAACGCTAGAATGGATACCATTCTGGGCGTTTAACGCCAGGATGGCACAGGAGGGGAGATTTTGTTTTCAATTCAAATCTTTTTCAAATCTTCAAAATTCTTCAAAACCAAATCTTTTTCACATCATGTCTTTTTCAAATCACATTTTTTTCAATTTTCTTTTTTAATATTTTCGAAAATTTCAAAATGATTTTCAAAATTTTTTTCTTATTTCTTATTTTCAAAATTAATGCTAATATTTAATATGATTAATTCAAAATCTCAAGTTGTTACTTGCCTATTAAGAAAGGTTCAATTCTTAAATTTCAAAATCATATCTTTTAGTTTCTTGTTAGTCAAGTAATTAAACTTTAATTTTCAAAATTAATTCCTCTTAAATAATTTTCAATCATATCTTTTTGATTGCTAATTTCAAAATCTTTTTCAAAATCACTTAACCACTTTCTCACTTTTAATTTTCGAAAACCATCAATCAATTTTTCAAAATTCTTTTCAAAATTTTAGTTTTATTTAAAAATTTGTTTTCGAAAATTCTTCTCCCTCCTCACCTTTTTCTATTTAAAGACTAACACTCCTCCCCTATTAGCAATTCGAACACTCCTTCTCTATAAGTTCGAATTCTCCTCTCTACCTTATTCTTCTATTCTTCTTTTCCTCTGACACCTCAAGGAATCTCTATACTGTGACATAGAGGATTCCATACTTTCTTGTTCTCTTCTCTTTCATATGAGCAGGAGCAATGATAAGAACATTCTTGTTGAAGCTGATCCGGAACCTGAAAGGACTCTAAAGAGGAAGCTAAGAGAAGCTAAAGCACAACTCTCTGAAGAGGACCTGACAAAAATTTTTGAAAAAGAAGAAGACATGGCAGCCAAAAATAACAACAATGGTGGAGATGCAAGGAAGATGCTTGGTGACTTTATTGCACCCTCTTCTGACTTCTGTGGAAGGAGCATCTCAATTCCTGCAATTGGAGCAGACAACTTTGAGCTTAAGCCTCAATTAGTTTCTCTAATACAGCAGAATTGCAAGTATCATGGACTTCCATTGGAAGATCCTCATCAGTTTTTAGTTGAGTTCTTGCAAATCTGTAACACTGTTAAGACTCATGGGGTTGACCATGAGGTCTACAAACTTATGCTTTTTCCTTTTGCTGTAAGAGACAGAGCTAGGACATGGTTGGACTCACAACCTAAGGACAGCCTACACTCTTGGGAAAAGCTGGTCAATGCCTTCTTGGCAAAGTTCTTTCCACCTCAAAAATTGAGTAAGCTTAGAGTGGAAGTCCAAACTATCAGACAGAAGGAAGGCAAATCCCTCTATGAAGCTTGGGAAAGATACAAGCAATTGATCAGAAGGTGTCCTTCTGGTATGCTTTCAGAATGGAGCATCATATGCATATTCTATGATGGTCTGTCTGAACTGTCCAAGATGTCATTGGACAACTCTGCTGGTGGATCTCTTTATCTGAAGAAGATGCCTGAAGAAGCCCAGGAACTCATTGAAATGGTTACAAATAACCAATTCATGTACACTTCTGAAAGGAATCCTGTGAATAATGCGACAACTCAGAAGAAAGGAGTTCTTGAGATTGATACTCTGAATGCCATATTGTCTCAGAACAAAATATTGACTCAGCAAGTCAATATGATTTCTCAGAGTCTGTCTGGAATGCAAGCTGCATCAGGCAGTACTAAAGAAGCATCTTCTGAAGAAGAAGCTTATGATCCTGAGAACCCTGCAATGGAAGAGGTGAATTACATGGGAGAACCCTATGGAAATACCTATAATCTTTCATGGAGAAATCATCCAAATCTCTCATGGAAGGACCAACAGAAGCCTCAACAAGGCTTCAACAACAATAATGGTGGATGAAACAGGTTTAGCAATAGCAAGCCTTTTCCATCATCTTCTCAGCAACAGATAGAGAATTTTGAGCAGAGTCTCTCTAGCTTAGCAGCCATAGTCTCTGATCTATCTAAAACCACACTAAGTTTCATGACTGAAACAAGGTCCTCCATAAGAAATTTAGAGGCACAAGTGGGTCAGATGAATAAGAAAGTTACTGAACTCCCTCCTAGTACTCTCCCAGGCAATACAGAAGAGAATCACAAGAGAGAGTGCAATGCCATAAACATGTCCCACATGCCCGAACCTGTAGAGGAGGGAAAGGCAGTGATTTCCACTGAGGAAGACCTCAATGGGAGTCCACTGGCCTCCAAGGAGTTCTCTAATGAGGAACCAGAAGAATCTGAGGCTCAGATAGAGACCATAGAGATTCCATTGAACCTACTTCTGCCATTCATGAGCTCTGATGAGTATTCTTCCTCTGAAGAGGATGAAGATATTACTTAAGAGCAAGTTGCTAAGTACCTTGGAGCAATCATGAAGCTGAATGCCAAGTTATTTAGTAATGAGACTTGGGAGGATGAACCTCCATTGCTCATCAATGAACTGAATACCTTGGTTAGGCAGAAATTACCTCAGAAGAAACCGGACCCCAGAAAATTCTCAATATCTTGTACCATAGGCACCATGACCTTTGAGAAGGCTCTGTGTGACTTGGGGTCAAGTATAAACCTCATACCCTCTCTGTAATGGAGAAACTAGGGATCCTTGAGGTGCAAGCTGCAAGAATCTCACTAGAGATGGCAGACAATTCAAGGAAACAGGCTTATGGACTTGTAGAGGATGTCTTGGTGAAGGTTGAAGGCCTTTACATCTCTGCTGATTTCATAATACTGGAAACTGGGAAGAATATGGATGAATCCATCATCCTTGGCAGATCCTTCCTAGCCACAGCAAGAGCTGTGATTGATGTTGACAGAGGAGAGTTAGTCCTTCAAGTGAATGAGGACTACCTTGTGTTTAAGGCTCACGGATCTCCCTCTGTAACCATGGAGAGGAAGCATGAAAAGCTTCTCTCAAAGCAGAGTCAAACAGAGCCCCCACATTCAAACTCTAATTTTGGTGTTGGGAGGCCATCATCATGCTCTGAGTATCTGTGAGGCTCCATGAGAGCCCACTATCAAGCTATTGACATTAAAGAAGCACTTGTTGGGAGACAATCCAATTTTTATTTATCTATGTTAAATTTCTATTTTCTATTATTATTTTATGTTTTCTCTAGGTTGATGATCATGTGAAGTCACAAAAACAATTGAAAAAGCAAAAATAGAATGAGAAACAGCATTGAGAACAGCACACCCTGGAGGACGATCTTACTGGTGTTTAAATGCCAGTAAGGGTAGCAGAATGGGCATTAAACGCCCAGTCTGGCACCATTATGGGCGTTTAACACCAGAAAAGGGCACCAGACTGGCGTTTAACGCCATAAAGGGGCACAAAGCTGGCGTTTAACGCCAGAAAAGGGAGAAAAGCTGGCGTTTAACGCCAGAAAAGGGCAAAAAGATGGCGTTTAACGCCAGAAAGGGAAGAAAAGCTGGCATTAAACGCCAGAAATGAGCAGCAACCTGGCGTTTAACGCCAGGATTGGCACCCCTAGGGGCGTTTACACGCCAACATGGTGCAGGGATGAGAAATCCTTGACACCTCAGGATCTGTGGACCCCACAGGATCCCCACCTACCTCAACTATCTCTCTCTCTTCTTCACACCTTCCCATAACACCCTTCCCCAAATACCCCTTACCAATCACCTCCACTTCTCTTCCCCATCATCTCTTCACCAATCACCTCCACCCACTCTTCCTCAAAATCCCCACCCACCTCACAATTCAAATTCAAATACTTTCCCTCCCAAATCCAACCCCTAATACACGAACCATACCCTCTCTTTCCACTCCTATATAAACCCTTCTTCACCCCTTCATTTCCACATACCACAAACACTACTTCTCCCCCTTGGCCGAACCACTAGACCCCCTCAATCTCCTCTATTTCTTCTTCTTCTACTCCTTTCTTTCTTCTTTTTCTCGAGGACGAGAAAACCTTCTAAGTTTGGTGTGGTAAAAGCGTTGCTTTTTGTTTTTCCATAACCATTTATGGCACCTAAGGCCAGAGAAACCTTTCGAAAGAGGAAAGAGAAGGCAAAAGCTTCCACCGCTGAGTCATGGGAGATGGAGAGATTCATCTAAAAGGTCCATCAAGACCACTTCTATGAAGTTGTGGCCAAGAAGAAGGTGATCCCTGAGGTCCCTTTCAAGCTCAAAAAGAGTGAATACCCGGAGATCCGACATGAGATTCAAAGAAGAGGTTGGGAAATTCTCACCAACCCCATTCAACAAGTCAGGATATTAATGGTTCAAGAGTTCTATGCCAATGCATGGATCACCAAAAACCATGATCAAAGTATAAACCCAGACCCAAAGAATTGGCTTACAATGGTTCGGGGGAAATACTTAGATTTCAGTCCGGAAAATGTAAGGTTGGCATTCAACTTGCCCATGATGCATGGAGATACACGCCCCTACACTAGAAGGGTCAACTTTGATCAAAGGTTGGACCAAGTCCTTATGGACATTTGTGTGGAAGGCTCTCAATGGAAGAGAGACGCAAGAGGCAAGCCGGTTTAACTAAGAAGGCTTGACCTCAAGCTCGTGGCTAGAGGATGGTTGGAGTTCATCCAACGCTCAATCATTTCCACTAGGAAACGGTCTGAAGTTACTATAGACCGGGCTATCATGATCCATAGCATCATGAATGAAGAGGAAGTAGAAGTTCATGAGGTTATATCCCTAGAACTCTACAAGATGGCGGACAAGTCCTCTACTTTGGTAAGGTTGGCTTTCCCTCATATAATTTGTCACCTCTGCAATTCAGCTGGAATTGACATAGAGAAAGACATCCTCATTGAAGAAGACAAGCCCATCACTAAGAAAAGGATGGAGCAAGCAAGAGAGGCCACTCACGGACCTCAACAAGAGCATGAGGAAATTCCTCATCATGAAATTCCTGAGATGCCTCAAGGGATGCAATTCCCTCCACAAAATTATTGGGAGCAAATTAACACCTCCCTAGGAGAATTAAGTTCCAACATGGGACAATTAAGGGTGGAACACCAAGAGCATTCCATCCTCCTTCATGAAATCAGAGAAGACCAAAGAGCCATGAGGGGGAGCAACAAAGACAAGGAAGAGACATTGAGGAGGTCAAGCATTCCATTGGATCTTCAAGAGGAAGAACCAGCCGCCATCACTAAGGTGGACCCGTTCTTTAATTTTCTTTCTCTTATTTTTCTGTTTTTCAAAAATTATGCTTTATGCTCTATCTATGTTTGTGTCTTTATTACATGATCATTAGTGTCTATGTCTTAAAGCTATGAATGTCCTATGAATCCTTCACCCTCCTTAAATGAAAAATGTTTTATGAAAAAGAAAAAGAAGTACATGAATTTCAAATTTTAAAATAGTTTAATTATTTTGATGTGGTGGCAATACTTTTTGTTTTCAGAATGAATGCTTGAACAGTGCATATTTTTGAATTTGTTGTTTATGAATGTTAAAATTGTTGGCTCTTGAAAGAATGATGGAAAAGGACAAATGTTATTGATAATATGAAAAATCATAAAATTGATTCTTGAAGCAAGAAAAAGCAGTGAATAGAAAATCTTGCAGAAAAAAAAGAGGCGAAAAAAAAGGAAAAAGAAAGAAAAAGAAAGAGCAAGCAGAAAAAGCCAATAGCCCTTTAAACCAAAAGGCAAGGGTAAAATAAAAAGGATCCAAGGCTTTGAGCATCAGTGGATAGGAGGGCCCACAGGAATAAAATCCTAGCCTAAGCGGCTAAACCAAGCTGTCCCTAACCATGTGCTTGTGGCGTGAAGGTGTCAAGTGAAAACTTGAGACTGAGCGGTTAAAGTTGTGGTCCAAAGCAAAAAGAGTGTGCTTAAGAGCTCCGGACACCTCTAACTGGGGACTCTAACAAAGCTGAGTCACAATCTAAAAAGGTTCACCCAGTTATGTGTCTGTGGCATTTATATATCCGGTGGTAATACTAGAAAACAAAATGCTTAGGGTCACGACCAAGACTCATAAAGTAACTGTGTTCAAGAATCTACATACTGAACTAGGAGAATCAATAACACTATTTGAATTCTGAGTTCCTATAGATGCCAATCATTCTGAACTTCAAAGGATAAAGTGAGATGCCAAAACTGTTCAGAAGCAAAAAGCTAATAGCCCTGCTCATCTAATTAAGACTGATCTTCATAGATGTTTTCGGAATTTATTGTATATTCTTTTTTTTTATCCTATTTTATTTTTTTAGTTGCTTGGGGGCAAGCAACAATTTAAGTTTGGTGTTGTGATGAGCGGATAATTTATACGCTTTTTGACATTGTTTTTAGGTAGTTTTCAGTATATTTTAGTTACTTTTTATTATATTTTTATTAGTTTTCAAAATAAAAATCACATTTCTGGACTTTACTATGAGTTTTTGTATTTTTCTGTGATTTCAGGTATTTTCTGGCTGAAATTGAGGGACCTGAGCAAAAATCTGATTCAGAGGTTGAAAAAGGACTGCAGATGTTGTTGGATTTTGACCTCCCTGCACTTCAAATGGATTTTCTGGAGCAATAGAATCCCAATTGGCGCGCTCTCAATTGTGTTGGAAAGTAGACATCCTGGGCTTTCCAGCAATGTATAATAGTCCATACTTTTTCCGAGATTTGATAACGCAAACTGGCGTTTAAACGCCAACTTTCCACTCTATTCTGGCGTTAAACGCCAGAACTGGCATAAAAGCTGGAGTTAAACGCCCAAACTGGCACCAAAGGTGGCGTTTAACTCCAAGAAGAGTCTCTACATGTGAAAACTTCAATGCTCAGTCCAAACACACACCAAGTGGGCCCGGAAGTGGATTTCTGCATCATTTACTCATTTCTGTAAACCCTAGGTTACTAGTTCATTATAAATAGGACCTTTTACTATTGTATTTTAATCTTGGTTATTCTGGTTCCCCCTCTGGGGCCGAAGCCAATGACCACCATTATCACTTATGTATTTTCAACGGTGGATTTTCTACACCCCATAGATTAAGGTGTGGAGCTCTGCTGTTCTGCATGAATAAATGCAAAGTACTACTATTTTTCTATTCAATTCATGCTTATTCTTATTCTAAGATATTCATTCGCACATAAGAACGTGATGAATGTGATGATTGTGTGACACTCATCACCATTCTCACTTATGAACGTATGCCTGACAACCACTTCCGTTCTACATGAAAACAAGCTTGAATGTGTATATCTTGGATTTCTAATCTAAGATTAAAATTGGCGGTCATTCTTGAGATCCGGAAAGTCTAAACCTTGTCTGTGGTATTCTGAGTAGGATCTGGAATGGGATGACTGTGACGAGCTTCAAACTCGCGAGTGTTGGGCGTAGTGACAGACGCAAAAGGATCAATGGATCCTATTCCAACATGAGTGAGAACCGACAGATGATTAGTCGTGCGGTGACAACACATTTGGACCATTTTCACTGAGAGGACGGACGGTAGCCATTGACAACAGTGATCCCCCAACATACAGCTTGCCATGGAAGGGAGTATGAATGATTGGATGAAGGCAATAGGAAAGCAGAGGTTCAGAAGGAACAAAGCATCTTCATACGATTATCTGAAATCCCACCAATGAATTACATAAGTGCTTCTATCTTATTTTCTGTTTTAATTATATTTTAATTATCAAAATCCCATAACCATTTGAATCTGCCTGACTGAGATTTACAAGGATGACCATAGCTTACTTCAAGCCGACAATCTCCGTGGGATCGACCCTTACTCACGTAAGGTATTACTTGGACGACCCAGTGCACTTGCTGGTCAGCTGCACAGAGTTGTGAAGAAGTGTGTGATCATGATTTCGTGTACCACGTAACGTCTATGATAATTTTTTCTGAGATCTTTAAATTAAATGAATAATAATAGAATATTAAAATTATTTTATCATTTAATTTTATCTGACGATGGACGATCACTTGATATTGGGCCCGAAAGATTTAAAAATCTCGGCTTTACTAATGTCATTTACATTAGTAACTTACCCAATCTCTATTCTAATTAAATAACACCACTTGAGATAATTATTTGAGTTTTTTTAATCATGCCCAATTATCTTAATTACCTTCCAAGATATTTAAAATTAACCCCGTTGACTCAGCGGTTTAAAATCACGACACGCAGCACTTAATGCACCACGTGTCGCGACGCATGTCTCCTCCCCTTTGATTAAATGACACTTAGTTACTAATCAAGTGTTATAAAAGAAAAAAAATTTCTCTCTCTCCTTCAAGAATAGCCAAAGCCATGCATGGGAGAAATGGAAGATTTTGTTGATTTTCAGACTTTCCGAGCTTGATTTCTTGAGATCTGTGACCCCCACAAAATTTTAATCTGATAAAAGAGACCGTATCTTCATCCTCTACATGGTAACATGCGTTTTCTTTGACTAAACCAAGGGAGGAGAAGAACCATTGAGTTTTCGATATTTTTGCTCCGTTTGACCGATCAGACACCTCCTCCGATATCTTGTGTGTGTTCTGCGCTTCACAGAGGTAGGGTTTGACTCTTTAATCGGTTAAAATTATGAATTAATTGATATATGTGGTTAGATTGTTGTCTGTTGATATCTATTGCTCAAATCCGTGAATGTTGGCTATTGAAATTTTAGCTGAATTACTACTGAAATTATTGTTGTGTTTTGGCCATATTGAAGAATAAGGCATTGAGATGTTGTTGTTGAATAATTGGCTGAGATCTGAGTTATATAATAGTATGTAGCTGAGTTCTGACGATCAAATTTTGATTTGAAATTAATTATAACTAATTGAATATTTTGAATGGAGGTTTCGAATAAAAAGGAGAAGGGGCTTGGCTTTTGAGAAATATTTAATGAATAAAATTATTTATTTATAAATATATGGATTTTATTGAAATCAATTGAGTTTGGTTTTTGAAGAAAAATAATTGGTTTGAAATAAAAGGGTTTAAAGTGGAAGATGATCTTGGAAAAAATATGACTCTAATTGAACGAAAAAGGTTTTATTTTTAAAATGGAAGAACTGTGCCCAATTTACTTAGTTAGTGAAATTTCGGGTGTTTAAAAATTTGTATAATATTTTGAATAATTTATAAAGTAACTAGTGAAAACTGTGTCTCTTTTACAGAAGTTCAGAGTTATTTAGAGTATTTTTAAAATACGTCAATTTACTTAAAATAACTTGCAGAATATGCCACTTTTCTAAGTTTAAGTATATTTATGTATTTTATTCCTGTGGGCATATTTATGCATATTTTTAAAAGTATTTATAGAATTTAAGATAATTCTGAGATATTTAGAAAAGTGATTCTAAATTTAAATCTTATGACCCGCTCTGTTTCAGTTTATTATTTTAGAGAAATTGTGATATTTTGGATAAAGAATTATTATATCTTGAAAGGTATTTGATTATTTGATGAGATGATTGTGGATGGAAGTGCTACACCAATGACTCTTCTTGTCATCGATTTATCTGGCGGATTGCCGAAGAACGGTACGGGCGCTATAGCCCAAGAGTGTGACCCGTCACTTTAATCGTGGGAGCGATACCGATGCTATAGCCCAAGAGCGTGCAAGCACTATAACCCAAGAGTGTATCGGGCACTATACCCCAAAGCGATGGCAACGAGAGACAACGTCCATAAGGATGTAATGTTGGGCGCAGATTGAAAACCAACAGATGAGATTATTACCTGCACTAGGGCTAGACATGCATCATACTTGTTTGGACATATCTCTTGTGTGATTTGAATTTGTTCTTGTGGTTGTATGCTATGTTACTGTTTGCTCTTGTTTGTTGTTTTCTCTATGTTCCTTTGTTGTGGTATGATTGATCTGGGACACGTGGCCGATGTGTAAAAAGAAACTTAACTTGTTTCACCCCGATCGTACTAAGAACTACCCAGTTCTTACCCCCTATCTTCCTACCCCCTTCAGATAGAGACGGGTGTTATTTTCTATGAGCTCGAGAAGCTTTATGCGTACGAAGATCCTGACCTTGACAGCTTTAATGTATTGGATGCGGAGCCTCGAGTCCGTAAGTACGTAGTTAAAGATCATCCTTTTCAGCATTCGCTAGCTTCATTCCTCTTTGATCCTGATGCACCGTATGTTTTTTCGCTATCTTGGTTACATCCCGATTCTGTTCATCATTCTTTTGATCACATGCATAGAGATCCTCTTCCAGCATAGCAAGATGGTCAGGCGGTGCCTAAGCCTAGCCCTGTCATCGATGACTACATTCCTGAGTTTCCTCCAGTAGGTTTGGATATATCGATAGAGTCTCTTTCTACTCGCTCCTTTGACCCTTTCACCATAGAGCCTATCGGGACTTCCGCTGCAGCTTTTGGTCAACCCTCAGCAGTTGAGCAGATTTCTCCTAGTGGTACAACTTCTGTAGACGACAGCAGTGATAGTAGTCCCTAGAGTACATCAGAGGTCATTGTTATTTCTGATAATGAGGATATCGAGGAGATATAGATTATGGATCTGACTTCTGAGGACGATGAGGATCCTGAGATGGATATAAAGATCGTGGACTTCACTTCTGATAGCAATTAGGTAGCGACATCAGCATCTTCTTTTGGCATCTCTCCGGTTTAGTGTTTCTTTTGTTTTAGACTCTCACTTTTGTTTCTCGAGAGACAAGGTTAGTAGACTAGGCTAGTTTAGGTGTCAGATTAGGAGCTTCCTATATGGGCCAGATCTTAGAGATATTTTGAGTTGTATATATATTCATGACTGTGAGGGAGTAGCTAACTTTTCATCCTTTGGGGTGCTGTGTGTGTATATATATATATATATATATATATATATATATATATATATATATATATATATATATATATATATATATATATATATTACAGTTTATTATCCTATTTGTGTATGTATCTCTTTATCGTTTTGGTTTGCGTAATCTCGTATTTCTCCTTGGTTGCGATTTTATTTTCTTTAAGGAAGGTTAATCATAGAAATTGAGTTCTATTAACCCGATTACATGCTTGATATTATTAATAACAGTGTCAGTGTAGTTTCAAGTTGGTAACAGTCGATGTTTCGATATGAGCATGCCAAACTGGAAATTGGGTTGTTACAGGACGCGCCTCTCACGTACATCCTCCATCATCTGTTACAGTCGCCTACTCATTTGATGATCGTATATCTTCTTGATGAGGGCATCGTGCTCCTTGTCCCATATAAAGTTCACCTGCACAAAGAAACTTTAAAATTAGTTAATCAAAATATATCGTATTAAACAAAATAGAAGATATAAATTAGCTACATCATCTTGATGACATTGGTCATCTCCTGAGTACATGCATTGTTGTTTGGCGCAAACCTATCAACAATTCACAAACAAACTAATATGGAAATATAAATTAAAACTTCAGAAACAAATAATCATAATATATAGAGATTTTTTTTAGAAATTTCGACAAAGTTTCATCTATAATTGGAATGCACCACAAAGTATATCCATCAATAATTAACTTAAACAACACTAATTGTCAATGAACAACCGTCAATAATAAAGAAGCAACATCCATAAATCAACTAAATCCACTATACTAGAATCAATAACCAAGAATCAATAATCACGATATATCAAACACTTTCAACAGTTCAAACCTACAACCCTGAATTCACTAAAACTAGAATCAACACTCAAAAATCACTAATCACGATATATCAAACACTTTAGCAGTTTAAACATCCAACCCTAAATCCACTAAAACTAGAATCAATAACCAAGAATCACTAATCACGAATTATCAAACACTTTCAGCATATAAAAGACTTAAAGTAGTACTTACGTCATTCCGCTATCAGTCCAAATCGTCATTTGTGCGATGGGAGGTGGTGGAGAGGCATTAGCTGGTTGGATTCTGTGAGAGGATTCCGGTGCCACGAGTCCATCGCTGGAGGCGGCGTCGTTGTCGTAAACGCAGGGACGTAGTTGGGGTTAGACACCATGATGAACAGCTATTCTGATGCACCCGTAACCTGTGACTTCACCAGGGTTGCTAACACTGTCTTTCTGCTTATAGCGAGATGCTAGTGAATTGCCATATGTTGGGACCCTTTACCTATGTCCTGCGACGCTGACGAGAGTACATCTCGTGAGTTGATAAAAGTGTCTATATAAATTTTAATATTTATTTGTCTGTTACATAAGTTTATATTTTATTTTTTTTCCAAAGATAGGAAAATTCGAACCTGCGACCTCTTAGATGAGTATGAGGAGACTATGCTATTTGAGCTATAACTCATTGGCTATATTTTATTATTAGTTTTGCATGTTAATAGAGTTATATAGTATTGTTATGTTATATTATTATAGTAAAATATGATATTAATAATTGAATGTGTGTGTATGTTAATAATATGGTAATTATTAAACAAAATTTGTTAACGCCTATCAAAATTGTATATTACTATAAAAAATATTAATATTAAAAGGTAGAATACATAATTCAAAAATTTTTATTTTTTTTTAAAGCATGTAAATAGCATTTGTTAATTTTTTTCATTGTTAATTGTTATCTATACCATGTGTAATAATGTAAAAATTACATATTAATATTCATATTCAAATTGGAGTAAATTATTACCGAATATGAAAGGTACTATGTGTATTAATATTAAAGTATTTTATATAGAGAAATACTAGAAACTATAAAAATTTATGGTATTAATATTCATACTTTATCTTATACTTTTAAACATTAATAATTAATTGATTACTGAAAATAATATTCTAATGACCGTTTATCATTCCTGTTTTATATATTCATGTTAATAAAATGTATTTGTACTTGTTAAATAAAATATATACGATATACATAAATAGTTTTCTTATTTAAAAATAAAAAAACTAGCACACCGCGCACGATGAAAGATTTAAAATTTTTAAAATTTACTAAGAATACTTCTCGCACGTAACGAGAAGTTTTTTCATTTAATTTAAAATAAAAAAAGGTTCTCATCCGTTGCAAGAAGGTAGAACCCACCATCCTAAAATACAACATCACACATTTGTATGTCTGAGAATAATACCAAAAAATATTCATATCCACAATTTTTAACCCTTTAATACCTGTAGATAATGTCAAAGCTGAATATTTAAAATATTAGTGTAAATATGATTTTGAGAACTAAATCAAACAAGCAAATTCAACTGGATTAATTAGGAACTGATTACTACATTGATTCGGATTAATGATAAATCAATTTAAAATAATAAAATATAAAAAATATTTTTTAAATATATATTTAATACATAAATATATTCTTTTATTATATTTTGTCCAATATCAATTAAATTTCAATTAAACCTTTAAATTTTTTCATACATAACTATATTTTCAAAACCTTGAGTCTAAATTTTTTGGGACACTCTTAAAAAATTTTAAGAAAAGCTAAAAACCAAAAAATTTATTTTAATGTCCAATCCAACCCATAGTTTCTACTTATTTATAAGAAAAAATCAAAAGAAAATATGAATGAAATAAAGTACCTATGCTTATGCTCCATAAGAAAATTATTTTAAAATAAATAATCCACCATTAAATTATTATTTTAATCAAAAAGATAATTTTTCTTATTTTTAAATACAAAGCATATATATAACATTTTTAAAATATTTGATAGTTTCTCCTCCACAATTAATTATTATAATAAAATAAGAGAAAACATGTTTAATATGATATCATTGATATATGTATGATTATTTTTTTTATCTCTAAGAAGTGCTTTATTCAATGAATAATTGAATGCATCAGGTCCATAAAAACATTAACCGAGGGGTAAAATTTGAATTTTTTAAATAAATATAAATAATAACAATCTAGTAATCTAGTAAAGAAGATAAAGTGATTGTGTATATTTTACGCTTTCACTCATATTCTTTGTCTTCTAATAGTGATATCAAAGTTCTAAGTTGAGTTTAGGATTAAACTTATTTTAAAGTTATTGTCCATAAAGTTTGAAATCCAATAATTATTCAATTAACTTTGGAATGTGAAAAGTTCATATCATGCAATACTTATATAACAAGGTGTCAGAGCAGCAATTGATGGTAAAGAAAATAAATCTAGCACTAAAAAATATTATACATAATGAAAAAATATTGATCGAAAAACTCTTTCCACTATTCATTAATGCTTCCACTATTCATTAATGCATTACGGAAGTTCTTTCAAAGAAAATAGCTGCTACACTGTGGATCATGTTAGAAATATTATACATGACTAAGATGATAACCAATCGTATTGATGCTTTACAATGTCTTTATATGTTTTGTATGATAGAAAATTGAATTTACATCTTTGATAACAAAGTTAGATAATAGGGTGAGACTTTTTTTAGAGAGCAATAAACTATAATGTTACTTTGTTTATTATCTCATTTATACAAGCATTTTCATAAAATGCTCATCTACGAACTTGGGCATAAAAATATTGATGAGATTAAATCTTCTCTTCTGATTCATGAAAAGATAGAACATGATATAGGAGTGATTATCATGATTCTGTAATTGATTCGATTAGTAGAAGTAACTGAAAAGTCGCTCACTCTAGCGAATCTAGATTTGGGTTTAAACCTCATGATGAAAGGTGTATATATTATCAACAAGAAGGTCATTAAAAAAGAGATTTTACTATGCTAAAAGAAGAGATTATCCAAATGCTTCAACAAATATTGCTGAAGATGGTAGAGATATTATCTAAATTTCAACCAAATTAGTTGATTAGCCGTGAAGATTTAATTTTGAATAAATATCAACTAAATGTAAGTATTAATATTTTATTTCAGGTGACGTTTTTAAAGCCATAATTAAAATTGATTTTTTGGTGGAGATTATAAGAAAATCAACATCGATTTTGATTTGTTTATGAGTTGGAAATTAAAGTGGACAAATGAATAGATATTACTAGAAATGGAGAGTTATAGCATGTTCTTTACTGTTGGTTTACTCTTGATAAAAAAAAATTATAGATAGCAAGCTATTTAAATTGTTACAAGTTGTAGTCGTAACATGCATATGGTGATTAATAAGAAAGCTTTTTGAATTTTTGTGATCATACATGGCTATATAAAGAGCAAAGGAAAATGGACCCTTTCATTTCTTTTTCAATTGTTTGATGAAGTATGATATGATATCTCACTTTATATTCTTTAAGTGAGATCAAGAAAAACCTTGTGAGAAAAAATATTAAATGATAAAAGATCACACTTTACTAAATAATTGAAAGAAAAAAAATGAGAGAATTCATTCTTAGGACAAGTTTTGGAATTTAAAGAGTGTGTAGTATTTTTGAGTTATGGGTTATACTTAATTAAGAGTTGTATAAGTGTAAATTTGTAAGATTTTATTTTGAGTAGTTGTGACTCCATATTTATTTTGTTTACCAAGTCATTAGTCACTTTTTCTGTTAGAGATTATTGAACTTGTATTTTTTGTTATCTTTCTTGTGTATTTGGATTAAGTGTTTATGCAATTTGATTTAGTACCAATAAGTATTTTGAGTGTAATTTAGATTTGGTTTTGGATGAAATGTTATAAATTACCATTTTATATGTTTGTGTCAATAATTTGATTTGGATAGAGTAGTTACCCATTTAGGATCTTTTTTGAAGAGATTTGTTTAAGGTAAATTGGTTTTCCAATTTTGTAACTCTATAATATTATATACTTTTATAGTAAAATATTTGATATATTTTTTGTCAATTGTGTAAATTTTACGCTTCTTGTCATATGTTTTATTTTCTATCATCAAACATCTTAATACATTTTTCTTGAATTTTCTTTCCATTCATCTAGTCAATCGCTCGAATAAATTTTTTTTCTCGATAAAACAGTACAAATATAAAAAATTCTCTTGAATTTCTTTCTTATTTCCATGAATACACATTAGTGATGCATCGAACTATAGTTATTGAAACTGAATCAATAATTAACTAGATCAGAATACTGGATAAATAGGTAGAGAAAATATATTAGGATTAATAAAAATATTTTTTAATTTTAAATTTATATTTATTCAATAAAATTTAATATTTATTTTAATAATTGTGTACAATTAACAAAATTATTAATTTGAAAAAGTATAAAATTAAAAATAAAAATAATTCAACTAGGTATGGGATAAAGTCCAGGTCATCTGGTTTGACCTAATGAGGAAATGCCTAAACAAAACACAACCTGTACATTATATTTTTTATCCTCTCAAGTCTCAATTAGGGTATGCCTCTTACTCTCAGACCACTCTCAGTCTCAATCCTTGTCTCCTTCGTGCTCAAGCCTCATCTAGATACCCACCATCACCAGCCTTACTCAATCTTCTTCTCCACGTTGGTGTTGTTCTATTCTCCTTCTTTTTCTCCGTGTTGCACTAGTCAAAGACTTCTTCATGCATTGATCTGATCTGCTTTTTATGCAAAGTGCGAATCTCTCTATGCTGCTCACAACTTAGTCCAGCCACCAACAGTAGTCCATGTGAAATGCAAAGCTCAGTCCTGCTGCCACCAGTAGGCTCTGGGAAGCTCAGTTCGACCACCACCAGGAGCCCATATGAAACTCAGTCACGCCGCTTTCCTATTTCTCCTTGCCACTGCCTCGCCGTTGTCTGTTTTCTATAACCTCACCACGCCTACTTTGCTTTACACCGCCGCTGTCTTTGCTGTATTGCCGTTCTGAAACTTATTTCATTTCATATTTGATTCTAGACATTGTTTTTTCTCTTCTCCTATTTTTTACCAGATTTTTTATGGTGATATATTTGTTTAATTTTTTAATGTCTAATGATATTATTTAGATCTATTGTTTGAATATATATTATACATGTTATTTATGTCTGTGTATAAGTATGTTGCTTTTGGTGATAATAAGTGAAACTAATTTTTTTTATTTTTTTTTCAATTCATACCTGGGTTTAAATCCAATGTAGAGCTGGTAAAAAAGTGGTCTGCAGTATAGAAGTTTTGTTGGGTCATGTAACACCCTACCACACAGAGTCTTATGCTTAAGTCATAAAACAGCGGTGGCGAGGTATTACGACCTCTAAAAATAAAATTTAGTACGTATAGTAGTGTGAAAAGATTTGTAATTAGGAGTCTTTGAAGAAAAAGGGGTAAATCAAAGTCGTTAAATCAAAACGCGCAACACTTCGATCGATAACATAAACGAAATAGATAAAGAGTAAGCTGATGCTAGGAGATATACAAAAGAGTGCCAAAATACATATATCAAGACTCGGAACTTGGCTTGCGAAGATAACCGGCCCGAGCATATAAGTATATATATACATATATATAAGGTAATCCCAAAAGAACCCAAAAGACAAAATACAAAATTTGTTTCTCCAAAATAACCTCTAAGAGGAGTTAATACAAAATACATATACAGTGAAAAATGTAAGTATCTAAACTAGTATATAACAATCAAAATAAAATCCCAAGATACAAGGATCTCCGCCAAAAGGTTGTCTCCAGCATGCCTCAGCGAGGAGCCTCGCGTCCTGCATCTGAAAACCACAAAATCCGCATGAGTGAGAATCGGAGGTTCTTAGCATGGTAACAGTGCCCAAATATCTAACATGTAATGTCCTGGGAAGGCCGAAGGCAATCCTAGAACTTCCAGATATGATCAAAGCGTATGAAATATAACTAAACCATGAGAATAAAAACAGGTGACTAACTTAAGGATCTTCAGACTAACTAAATATCCCCTTTCCAAATCCTGCAAACCTCCCAACCGCCAATAGTGATTCAATATGCAAGCACAATTATATCAAGCAAAAAGATGCACAAGTAGGAAGCAAATAAGACAATTAGGTAATTTGCAAGTAATGATGTAGTCAATTAGGCAATCCAGACAAGTCACATATAATGCATATGATGCATGCCGGTCCTAGTGGCTAATGAGTCTCATCTGTTGGTTATAAAGCCAACCCAACAAGTCCTGGTAGCTAACCATTGGACTGTCCCTCTGTCGTGCATCCCCAACTCGAGTTATTCTCAACATAAATCATAAATTCATATATATCCAACACCCTCACTGGTGTATATTTACGGGGGCGAGCTCATCCGGAACTTTCACAGTGTCCGGCCACGCTTACGACATAGGGTCAGCAGAGTATCGAGTCTCCACCTGGAGCAAGTGGCGGCTAGCCACCGCTTTCACCCAGAAAAACTCGTATCTCAGATAGGTGGAGTGCAACAATCACAATAATCACAATTCAGCATATATGCATATAAATCACAGCCATATATTAACATTCATCTCAGCCATCTGGCTTACAAATCATAATCTCATAACCAGCCATAATCATCATCACACACCGCCATTCAGCTCATATCATACTCAGCCATTTGGCTCATATCATATACAACACTCCATCATACTCCTCAACACCTCATATCATCATCATTCACTATACTCATCACAACATCCCCTTTCTTCCTCCACAAGTTACCCTCTTTCCTAGCTTACTCTCATCCATTAGGCATTTTACATCAATTTAAGATTTAGGGGATGAAATTGGGGGTTTATAAGTGTGAAATAACATCTCGGAAGGTTACAAGCTTGTTGGGAATGTGAAAGACTTGAAAACAAAAGCTTTAGAAAGGGACTGGGTCGCGTGCGTACGCACAGGGGTGTGCGTGCGCACGTCCAGAAGCATTTTTAAAAGTGTGCGTATGCACAGGAAGCAAAATCTTCAGGGTTGAGCGTGCGCACAAGGTGTGCTAGCACCACCAACAGCATGCCATTCCCAACGTGTGCGTGCACACAGACCTGTGCGTATGCACAGCTTGCAAGATTTCCTTGGCCAAGCGCGCGCACAGAGCATGCTAGCGCTCTCAGCAGGAGCCCCATTCCTGCGCGTGCGTACGCACAGGGCTATGCGTGCGCACAGGTTCAAAATTTCGCAGGGTATGCGTGCAGAAATCACAAATTCTGCAGAAGTTGTAGAATTCAGATTTTTGGCCCGAACTTCCAACGATCATATCTCCTTTCACAAAATTTAGATTTCCACCAAATTTAAACCATTTTAAAGCTTATGAAATTATCTTTCAATTGATATAAAAATCATCAAATTCCGAAAACAATAATTCAAGATATGATCCGTTGAAGTTCATCAAAATTTCATTTTTACCAAAACTCATAAACTCCCCATTTTCCAAACATACTCTTACCAATCCATACCAAATCAACCCAAAACTCAACCATTCTAATCATCAATCATTTCCAAACCTCTTTCAATCATCAACCCACAAATTCCACCATATTTAGCCAAATTCTTAATTTAACAAGTCTCATATCATAATCACCATTTCATACCTCAATCTCCAATACATTATTCAATTCATCAATCACCTCATATACATATATACACATATCAATATTACACTTCTATCATGCTCATCAACAAGGGCCTCAACCCATATCATCAATCAAACATATAGTTCATATCACATACAACATTACATGCTTTACCAACCATTACAACCACTCCCAATCATTTTCACCATCATTCATACATTTTTAACTCAATCCAAATTATCCAACAACTACATCAACATTCCAAAGCCCTATCCTAGGGTCACTAGCCTACGTTTTCATACCACATTACATTCTAGATACAGGAAACCGAAACCATACCTTGGCCAATTCCCGTTCCACCCGGAACACTTCTAATTTCAACCTTCAAGGTCCCCAAAGCTTCATCAACAGATTTCCAAGTACAAAGCCCCTCTCCAAGCTTTCTAAAACCACCAATCAAGCTCCAACACTCATATATACAAGGCCTAAGCCACAATATCACACCAATACCCAATAACTCAATACCCAATACCTCAAATTCAATATTTTACTAGGGTTTTGAGATCTCTTACCTCACCCAAGGATCAAGGGAGCAAGAACAAGCCATCCCTTCAAGTCAATTTGATCCTATAACACAAAGAAACTCACAATTTCAACATTGTTGCCCAACCAACTCGAAATCAAGGGCTGTGAATTTGAAGATGAAACTGTGACTTACCTCAAGATTGCTTGTGTGGGTTTTGTATAGCTCGACGCCGCGGTCACGTGACCGCAAACGGTACGTCAATCGGAGCTCCAGATCAAAAGATATGATCAATGGAAGATTGATGTGAATAGGAGCAAGGGTTTTCTTGTTTCCCTCTCCACAACCAGCGTGTGTGTGTGTTTTGAAGAGAAAGAGAGCTGAGCTCTCTTTAATGAATGAGGCTTGGCTGGGCCCTTGGGCCCAACTTGGGTTCGATTGGCCAGTTTGGCCCGTTTGGCCCAATCTTGGGCCGATTTATTTAAAATTGGTGTCGAAATTCTCGTTTTAAATTTCTTTATCACATTAAACCATAAAAATCTCATTTCTCACTTTCTAGAATATATTTTAATTTATAGGTTAATTAGCCATTAATTAACTAGATTTTACAGGTCTAGGATAGGTTCGAGGTCAAGTCAAATTCGGCTTTACTCACGATCCATTAATATCCCTAAGTCACAAGTTTAGAATATAGGAGATAAATTTTAGGGATAAGTATTGTTTTGGTCCCTCACGTTGAGGGTCGGAATCGAACTCGTCCCTGATGTATCTTTTGATTTAAAATCATCCTTAACGTGTTTTTTTGTATTAAAATCGTCCTTTTTAAAAAAAATTAATTTTATTCCTAAAATACCCTTACTTTAATAAAAAATTATAAAATTAAAAAAAAAAAGAAAAGAACACGTTTTGGACCACCAGCACCTTTTCTTCAACCTTTCTCTTCTCCTTTCACTACCACGAGCATCATGATCTTCAATCATCTTCGAAATAATTGGACCAAACACACTTGAAAGACCTTCCTCTTCCTTCTTAAACTCATCCACCGTTGCAAAATCACTCTCATAAATCCATTTCAATGTATAATCAATAGCTTTGTTAATCTTTGTTAATCAACACAAAAATCCCTAATTCCACAAACACCTAATAGTTACACTTGCAGTACACTGAAAGCAAACCCAATTAACACACCAAAAACCCATTCAAATCAAAACCCACACAAAAACAAAGGTCTCATAGTGCAGAAGGTAACCAATTCCCCTGCAAGAACCACAGTGTATTTCATAAATTCAACAAATCCAAAAATCAATTCAACAAATCCAGAAATAAAAAATTCAACAAATCAACTCAAATTCAACAAATTCAACAACTAAATCAAAAAATAACAAATCAAAATCAGAAGCAGAGACAGTCACAAATGCAGAAGCAGAGGCAGTCATAGAATCAGAAATAAAAACTCAAGCAGAAGCAGATGCAGAAGAAGAATATGCTTATGCAAGCCGAAGTTGCAGAAGCAGATGCAGCAGAAGAAGAAGCAGAAGAAGCCGATGCAGCAGAAGAAGAAGTAGAAAAAGCAGATGCAAAACCACCAGCGCTTGGCCACCCATCCCCAGTGGCGGCGACGGAGCATTCGAGGACCGGCGACGCACTCCACCCTCGGATCCCTTTCTCTCCTCGGCCACCCATCACCCGTGGACCGGCGACGGAGCATGCGAGGACCAGCTCAGCCTCGGATCCCTCTCTCTCCTTTGCGCGCCACCCTCCTCGCGCATGCATGAACGGTCCTCCCATCCACCGACGCTCCCTCTCTCTTTCCCCTCTTCTCTTCATCCCCGTTGCAGCCCCACTCCTTTCTTCTTTCTTCCGGCGACAGTGACGGCAACTCCAAGCTTCGCCGGCACCGTCCCCTCTCCCCCCTTCCCCTTCCCCCTCTCCCTCCCCTTCCCCGTTCGCATTTCCTTTCGGCCCCACCCCCCCAAAAACGCGTTTCCTCCCCCCCCCAAAACGTGATCTTTTTTTTAATTTTATAATTTTTTTTATTAAAGTATGGGTATTTTAGGAATAAAATTATTTTTTTTTAAAAAGGACGATTTTAATACAAAAAAACACGTTAAGGATGATTTTAAATCAAAAGATACATCAGGGACGGGTTCGATTTCGACCATCAACGTGAGGGACTAAAACAATACTTATCCCTAAATTTTACCAAAACTAGACAACACACTTCATAATCTTATAAGAAAAGACTTGAAATCCCACATTGTTTGTCTAAACTAGACAACGTACTTTATACTCTTATAAGAGAAGATAATGGATACTGCAACAGTGGTTCCTTCCGTGCTCTAACTGGGTGCTAGTGCACCCGTAGACCTGCGCGAGTCTACAAGTAGTTCACTTAGAATCGGTAGATTTTTTGATAGGTTTGATCGTTGTTGACTGACTTGCATGAAGGTTCGATCCTGATAATAAATTGGATCGGATAAGATAGATTACCAATTTTTTTAGTCAAATTGGATGGTCCAATTTGATTCTAATAACTATGCGATTAACTCATCTAAATGCCCAATAAAACTGGCTTTTCATTATGAAATTAAGTAGACCATCAACGAAAATTGTATGGATTTTGTTTGCCATTTTTACCTTGTTCTTTATTTGATTTTTTATGCCCTAATCTCTCTTACTAACACTCCTGTTGGTTGTGTGATTCCTTCGCTTGATATGGATAATTTGATACTGTTTCTATTATCTATCACTTTGTCACATGATATTATTATATCAATAAAAATTCTAATATACAGAAAATTCTTTCTTTAGATTCTCTCTTCTTTTAGGACTCTCTTTTTTTTTTTTTAGACTCTAATTTTTCTTTTCACAATTTACAGAGAGGCACACTATCTTCTTTACTATCTTCTTTACTAAGAAGGTTTCTATCTTTCAAACTTGTAAATAGTCTAATTATTTTTTACATTCTTACTAATTTTGCTAGTAAAATATTTACTTTTATTTTGTAAGTTCTTTATATACTCTTTTTCACCGGATTATTATTATCAATCTCACGTCATCGTTTTTATATATAAGATAATATTATTAAGAAAAATAAAAACTGCATAATTTGTTAATAAAAAATTTTAAAATAATAAATCTAATAATTATCAAACGTTTATATAAATTATAAAGTCCTAGCTATGAAAACTAATTAATGAAAAAATTTGAAGGTAATAAAAAACATCAATCCACATTTGATTTGTGTTTCAATTTCAATTTGAATTCACTTGAACAATAATTCTTATTTTTTTTTTTAACCGGTAGTAGTCTCTAAGAGACATGAGAATCATTACATGTATGATACTAAATCGAGTTGAAAAAATGACATTCATAATTGCATCTCGAATGAATTCGAGGACATATTCAAATAAATTCTAACCAAAAATGAGAATGGTTTGCGGATTTTTGGTTCACACAATTGAGTTTTTTTTGTAAATTCATCTGTATATAAACTCTTCTATTCTTCCCCACATGTTATTAATTAATATATATTCAATATTAGCTTCGGATTACAAACCGAAGATCAATTAAATTGTGACTCCCATAGTACAGAAGTTCCTATTAAAATAGGAAATGTCCTACCTTTGAGTGCGGTTTGAATTAAATATTTTATATTTGAAAACAACCTCATGTCCTCGATCAAATACTCAACCAGGTCAATCCTAATTGCAACGTTGACACTTTCATTTTGGACTTTCTCTAAAATATGCCAAGATAATTAATTTGACACTCAAATAGAGTTATCATAGATATGCCAACGGACCCTATTATTTGGACTTCAACGTATTTAGCAATTTAGGCCACACAAGATTCAGCAATACATTCGACGTCACATACGAAGGATACATTGCACCACTATACAAATTTAATGAATTGAAAAGGTCGTAGTAAGATTCAAATAGTTGTAAACATAATTAATTTAAGGAAAAAATTCTTGACTTTTATCCTTTTGTTCCTTTGTTTTTAATTTTAATTTGCATCTAGAAGTAGTGGGGTCTTCTTAAGACTTACAAATTTCTAAGAAGTATATATGAAATCTAGTTAAGTTTGACTCCAACATTGTCAATGCAATGGACCAAGATTAAGACATAACAATTATCCTAGCTTTGTATTACTTCCTGTATTTGTCTTTTCTATACTGTGTCAACTTACGATGCAACTTCAATAGATATAGATGAGATATTAATAAAGTGCAGATTTTATACTGTCTGCACCTTAGTGTCTTAGTGAGTACTAAGGTAGAGAAAATCGAAATTTTAAGTAAAATTAAAAAAATAAATTAAGAACGTAAAATGTTCGTAAAATCGTTAGATTTAGTATAAATTTCGTAAAATTGATAAACTTATTTAAAATTATAATATCAGAAGATTTTAAGAGTTAAATGGAGATTCTAACTACTATGTTAGTGATCCTTTTTTAAAAATGAATTATGTTTTAAAATTTTATAATAAATAATGATCAAATAAAAAATATGTAGGTTATTGCTACCGCGCCTTATAACTAAGTTGCCTAACACAAATATAAGGTTAATTTTTTTTAGTTTTTATAATTTTACTAAATTTATAATTAGATATTTATATATTTTTTAATTAAATTTTTATTTTATTTTTAATTTTATAATTAAATTTTTTAATATAAAATATATTAAAATTAATTAAATATTTTTTTATAAATTAAATATATTCATAATTAAAAATTTAATTAAATCTTTGATTACATATTTTTAAAAAATATATTTATTAATTTTAATTTTTTTTATAAAAAATTTAATTATAAAATTTAAAATAATATAAAAATATAAAGAATTGGGTCCACTTATAGTTTCTCTCTCATCACCAAAAACCGGTTATGTTTAGACAAGTTAGGTAAAAATTTGAAAGACACTATAAAATCTCTCAAATATGTATATAGATTGATAAAAATAATGAGTTAAGTATATTATATACAGGATATATCTGGTGAGAATAATTTTTTTATGAGAATTTGAGAATGTAATTATTATCATTGGATTGAATTTGATGGCCAAGATTTAAATTCCTAATTTTTAAATTTCTTTTTGTTGTGTTGTTTCTTTGATTTCGTCATCGTCATCACTCTTTTTTGTACTCGTTTATGTCGCTCCTCCCTACACTATTTGCACCATTAGTCTCATCATTGCCACAACTCTTTCTTACGTTATTGTTGCTGTTCGTTCTGATTTCTGAATTGTTAATTGCTACTATTGTCCTCTATTTATATTCAAAATAAATAGTTGTATGTGTTTTTTTCTTGTGTGAATGAATGTGACCTCAAAAATAAAATATTTCTATATTAGTAAATTTTTTTTCAAATATTGTTTGTATATAATTTTTTAATTATGTAAATTTTTTTATTATTTAGTTATATAAATCTAAGTTCTTTTTTTTATAAATTTGTAAAATTAATTAAATTTAAGTCCTTTTTTAGGCATATTAAAAAGAATCTTAATTTGTTTGTCAGGTATATTTTAATGAAAATTCAAGACAATGAAGTTGATTCAGATACGCGTTCAAATGACTTAAATGATATATTAAATGCATTAAAATAACGGATTCTAGAATATAAAGATGAATTTAAACCAAACTACCAAAGATTGGCATGATATTTGATACGGCTTGTAACACCCTACCACATAGAGTCTTATGCTTAAGTCATAAAGCTGACGTGACAAGGTATTACGACCTCTAAAAGTAAAAATATATATATAATGGTATTGAAAAGGGGTAATACACGAGGAGCCTTGAAAGATAGGTAAAACAAAATCGTAAAATAAAAAGCACAACACTCAGAAATACGGATTACTTGCGTGTGAAGAGAACTAAGATTTAGAAGTATAGACTAAACAAAAAGTGAGAATAGAGAACCAAGGATACAAAATAACTAGCTCCTAACTCAGCGTGCGAAGCCAAGGCTGGCCGGAGAATATTTATATACGTATATACATATTCCAAAATCCCAAAATACAGAGATAAAACCTTAACTCTCCTTAAAACTCTAAGAGGAAAAAATAAAAAAGTTTCTTGGAGAGGAAACTAAGTACATAGACATTCAAAACTGTACATCAAAATAAAACCCAGAGATTACTCGGCTTCAGAAGTCCAAACGCCTAGTGAGGAGCCTCTCGACCTGCATCTGAAAACAACAACACAATATGGGGTGAGAACTCGAGGTTCTCAGCATGGTAAAGGTACCACGCACATAATATATAAAGTTCTGGGAATGCCAGAGGCAATCCTAGAATGCCGACACTCAGATTATAAAACTTAAACTTACTGAACAGAAACGATAAAAGGGGTAGGTGTCAAAGAATTCTAAACTCAACTTAAACTTTATCTTAACACCCAACCTGTCCACCTTTCCTCCGTTCCTCCATCTCCAGTGGTTTTACAAATACAGACAAACAGGCAATTGCAAGCACAGGTAGGAGACAAGTAGTGCAAGTAGCAATTATCACAAGTATCATAATATATTCAGTTAGGCAATCCCAAAAAAGGCATAGCAAACAAGAAAACAAAATGCATATGATGAATGTCTATCCTACTGGCCGTGAGCTCACGTGTCGGTTACTTTGCCAGAACTTGACACATCTGGTAGCCAACCCAGACATTGATCTCTTGGTTGCGCATCTCCAGGAGGATCATAAACGAAGGAGAGTGCCTTTCCACCTTCTCCTGGAGGTTTCACGAAGGAGAGTGCCTTTCCACATCGAAGGAGTGTGCCTTTCCATCTTGCAACCAGAGAAGAATATGGGGGAAACAATACGAAGGAGAGTGCCTTTCCACCTTCCCACATCTACATCACGACAAGAGAGGAAATTTCCATTCTCAACTTGCCATATCGACCATTTTGGCCACACACAGTCATCCCCAAATCTCATCATTTATCATAATCATTTCCTTACATTCGTTCTTTATAGCCGTAACAACATATATTCATTTAGTTTTCACATCATTCTCTTATAATTCATCACGTTTACCCTTTTCTTTATCCCCAAGTTACCTCAATTTCCTAGCTTCTACTAATTACTAAGCTTACTAATAAGATCTAGGGTTAAAAGGATAAAAACAGAAGCTTAGAGGTTCGAAACCATGTTTGAATTATAAATATACAGGTGCTGGAAAAACAGAGTGTGTGCGGACACACACAAGTGTGCGTGCGCACACTCTGTGAGAAACAGAGCGTGTGCGTGCATGCGCAAACCACCCCAGAATTACTTGGTGTGCGTGCGCCTCACCTATGCGAGCGCCACCAGCAGAAAGCATATCCTGGTGCGTGCTTGGCACAATGGCGTGCGTACGCACACTTTCTGAAAAACACCAGGTGTGCGTGCGCACAAAGGCGTGCGTACGCACAGGTGAAATGTTTGCTACTGCTGGGTGCGTGCACACGTCAGTGTCCGTAGGTGATGAGCGGATAATTTATACCCTTTTTGGCATTGTTTTTATATAATTTTTAGTATGTTTTAGTTACTTTTTATTATATTTTTATCAGTTTTTATTCAAAAATCACATTTCTGGACTTTACTATGAGTTTGTGTGTTTTTCTGTGATTTCAGTTATTTTCTGGCTGAAATTGAGGGACCTGAGCAAAAATTTGATTCAGAGGCTGAGAAAGGACTGCAGATATTGTTGGATTCTGACCCTCCTATACTCGAAGTGGATTTTCTGGAGCTACAGAAGCCCAATTGGTGCCCTCTTAATTGCGTTGAAAAGTAGACATCTTGGGCTTTCCAGTAATATATAATAGTCCATACTTTTCTCGAGATTTGATGGCCTAAACTGGCGTTCAAACGCCCACCAAAGACCTTTTTCTGGAGTAAAACGCCAGAACTGGAGTTAAACGCCCAAACTGGTACCCAAGCTGGCGTTTAACTCCAAGAATGGCCTATGCACGTGAAAGCTTCAATGCACAGTCCAAGCGCACACCAAGTGGGCCTCGGAAGTGGATTTCTGCACTATCTACACTTAGTTACTTATTTTCTGTAATCCCTAGTAACTAGTTTAGTATAAATAGCACTTTTTACTATTGTATTAGGGAGCTTATACCATATTTCACGTTTGGAGAGACTGGCCATTTGGCCATGCTTAGACCTTTTTCTCTTATGTATTTTCTACAGTAGAGTTTCTACACCTCATAGATTAAGGTGTGGAGCTCTGCTGTTCTTCATGAATTAATGCAAGTACTATTGTTTCTCTTTCAATTCACGCTTACTTCTTCTCCAAGATATACTCTCGTACTTAATTCAGTTAAGTCAGAATGAAGGGGTGACCCATGACAATCACCCAATATCTTCGTTACTCGTTTAGCCAAGATCTGCGTGCCTGACAACCACAAGCGGTCTACATGATGTTCAACGTAGTCATTGGACGATAGCCAGAGTATATTCTCTTGGGTCTCTAATCCACGGACCGAGTTTGTGATATTAGGATCTTCGTGGTATAGGCTAGAACCATTGGCAGCATTCCTGAGATCCGGAAAGTCTAAACCTTGTCTGTGGTATTCCGAGTAAGATCTGGGAAGGGATGACTGTGACGAGCTTCAAACTTGTGAATGTTGGGCGCAGTGACAGTGTGAAAAAGGATAAGGGTCCTATCCCGATGCTAGTGAGAACCGACAGATGATTAGCCGTGCGGTAGCTGTACCTGGTATTTTTCATCCGAGACGAGAAATCCGATAGTTGATTAGCCGTGCAGAGATCGTACCTGGTATTTTTCATCCGAGAGGATCATACAGCTTGCCATGGAAGGGAGCACGCATGATTAGAAGAAGGTAATAGGAAAGCAGAGGTTCAGAAGCAACAAAGCAACTCCAAACGCTTATCTGAAATTCCCACCAATGAATTACATAAGTATATTCTATTTTATTTTATGTTTTATTTATCTTTTAATTATCAAAACCTCATAACCATTTGAATCCGCCTGACTGAGATTTACAAGATGAGCATAGCTTGCTTCAAGCCGACAATCTCCGTGGGATCGACCCTTACTCACGTAAGGTATTACTTGGACGACCCAGTGCACTTGATGGTTAGTTGTGCGGAGTTGTGAAAAGTGTGAATCACAATTTCCCACACCAAGTTTTTGGCGCCGTTGCCGGGGATTGTTCGAGTTTGGACAACTGACGGTTTATCTTGTTGCTTAGATTAGGTAATTTTATTTTATGTTTAAGCTTTTTATTTTTATTTTCGAACAAACAAAAAAAAAATTTTGTTCTTCAGAATTTTTAAGAATGAATTCTAGAGCTTCTTGAGATATGTTGAAGCCTGGCTGGCTGTTAAGCTATGTCTAATCTTTTGGACCGAAGTTTCCGCTTTCCATTGTAGAAAGGACATGTCTGTAATTGGTATGCTAAAGCTTGGCTGGCCATTTGGCCATGTCTAATTCTTTTGGACCGAAGCTTTAGACTAACATTGCACGAATCTTGGAATTCTTATTAAAAATTTTGAATTTCTTTATTATCTTTTTCCAAAATAATTTCGAAAAATATACAAAAAATTTAATAAAATCATAAAACCAAAAATTTTTTATGTTTCTTTTTTGAGTCTTGTGTCAAATTTTAAGTTTGGTGTCAATTCCTTGTTTGATCTTTAATTTTTCTTGTTTTGTGTCTTTTCTTATTTTTCATATGCATTTTCGAATTATTGATGTCTAAAGTTTAAAAATTTCTAAGTTTGGTGTCTTGCATGTCTTTCTTTTCTTAAAAATTTTCAAAAATATGTTCTTGATGTTCATCATGATCTTCAAAGTGTTCTTGGTGTTCATCTTGACATTCAAAGTGTTCTTGCATGCATTATTTGTTTTGATCTTAAATTCTTATGTCTTGTGTCATTTTGTTATTTTTCTCTTTCTTCATTAATTCAAAAAAATAAAAAATAATATCTTTCCCTTATTTTACTCAGAAATTTCGAAATTTTGGGTTGACTTAGTAAAAAATTTTTAAAATTAAATTGTTTCTTGTTAGTCAAGTCAAAATTTCAATTTAAAAATCTTATCTTTTCAAATCTTTTTCAAAAATCAAATCTTTTTCATTTTTCTTTTTAACATTTTCGAATTTCTTAAATAAATTTTCAAAATCTTTTTCTTAATTTTATTTCATATTTTCGACAACTTTACTAACAATTAATGTTTTGATTCAAAAATTTCAAGTTTGTTACTTTCTTGTTAAGAAAGGTTCAATCTTTAATTTCTAGAATCATATCTTTTAGTTTCTTGTTAGTCAAGTCATCAACCTTAATTTTTAAAATCAAATCTTTTTAAATTTCTTTTTCAAATATTTTTCAAAATAAATTTCAATCATATCTTTTTCAAAACTTAATTTCAAATCTTTTTCTAACTTCTTATCTTTTCAAAATTTATTTTCAAATTTTTTTCAATTAACCACTTGACTTGTTTGTTTTAATTTTAAAAAGTTTACTATTTCTTATCCTTTTCAAAACCACCTAACTAGTTTTCTCTCTCTAATTTTCGAAAACCACTAACCACTTTTTCAAAATTCTTTTTAATTAACTAATTGTTTTAAATTCTAATTTTATTTTACTTCTTTTCTTAGATTTCGAATTCTAACTTAATTAATTAAATAAAAACAAAAATATTTTTCTTTTCTTTTAATTAGTATTCGAACTCTCTCCCTCTCATCTCTTTCTGTTTATTTTATTTATTTACTAACACTTCTCTTCTACTCATAATTTGAACCCTCTCCCTCTCTCTGTGTTCGAATTTCTTCTTCTACCTCATTCTTCTATTCTTCTATTCTTATACTCACCTAAAGGAATCTCTATACTGTGACATAGAGGATTCATCTTCTTTTCTGTTCTCTTCTTTTTCATATGAGCAGGAACAAGGATAAAAACATTTTTGTTGAAGTTGATCCTGAACCTGAAAGGACTCTGAAGAGGAAGCTAAGAGAAGCTAAAGCACAACACTCTAGAGAGGACCTAACAGAAATTTTCGAAAAAGAAGAAGACATGGCAGCCAAAAATAACAACAATGGTGGAGATGCAAGGAAGGTGCTTGGTGACTTTACTGCACTAACTTCTGACTTCTATGGAAGAAGTATCTCAATGCCTGCAATTGGAGCAAACAACTTTGAGCTTAAGCCTCAATTAGTTTCTCTAATGCAGCAGAATTGCAAGTTTTATGGACTTCCATTGGAAGATCCTCATCAATTCTTAGCTGAATTCTTGTAAATCTATGACACTGTTAAGACCAACGGGGTTAATCCTGAGGTCTACAGACTTATGCTTTTCCCCTTTGCTGTAAGAGACAGAGCTAGGATATGGTTGGACTCACAACCTAAAGAAAGCCTGAACTCTTGGAAAAAGTTGGTCAATGCTTTCTTGGCCAAATTCTTTCCACCTCAAAAGTTGAGCAAGCGTAGAATGGAAGTCCAAACCTTCAGACAAAAGGAAGGTGAATCCTTCTATGAAACTTGGGAAAGATACAAGCAATTGATCAGAAGGTGTCCTTCTGACATGCTTTCAGAATGGAGCATCTTATGTATATTCTATGATGGTCTGTCTGAATTGTTCAATATGTCATTGGACCACTCTGCTGGTAGATCTCTTCATCTGAAGAAAATGCCTGCAGAAGCCCAGGAACTCATTAAAATGGTTGCGAATAACCAGTTCATGTATACTTCTGAGAGAAATCCTGTGAATAATGGGATGACTCAGAAGAAAGGAGTTCTTGAGATTGATACTCTGAATGCCATATTGGCTCAGAATAAAATATTGACTCAGCAAGTCAATATGATTTCTCAGAATCTGACTGGAATGCAAGCTGCATCCGGCAGTACTAAAGAAGCCTCCTTTGAAGGAGAAGCTTATGACCCTGAGAATCCTGCAATGGAAGAGGTGAATTACATGGGAGAATCCTATGGAAACACCTATAATCCTTCATGGAGAAATCACCCAAATTTCTCATGGAAGGATCAACAGAAGCCTCAACAAGGCTTTAATAATAATAATGGTGGGCGAAATAGGTTTGGCAATAGCAAGCCTTTTCCATCATCTTCTGAGCAACAGACAGAGTATTCTAAGTAGAGCCTCTCTAACTTAGCAACCATAGTCTTTGATCTATCTAAGACCACTCTCAATTTCATGACTGAAACAAGGTCCTCCATTAGAAATTTAGAGGAATAAGTGGGTCAGCTGAGTAACAGAGTTACTGAAACTCCTCCTAGTACTCTCCTAAGCAATATAGAAGAGAATCCCAAAAGAGAGTGCAAGGCCATAACTATAACCGAAATGGCCAAACCTATAGAGGAGGAAGAGGCAGTGATTTCCAGTAAGGAAGACCTCAATGGACGTCCACTGACCACTAAGGAGTTTCCTATTGGGGAACCAAAGGAATCTGAGGCTCATACAGAGACCATAGAGATTCCACTGAACTTACTGTTGCCATTCATGAGCTCTAATGAGTATTCTTCCTCTGAAGAGGATGAAGATATTGTTGAAGAGCAAGTTGCTCAGTATCTAGGAGCAATTATGAAGCTGAATGCCAAGTTATTTAGTAATGAGACTTGGGAGGATGAACCTCCATTGCTCATCAATGAATTGAATGCCTTGGTTCAATTGAAATTACCTCAAAAGAAACCGGATCCTGGAAAATTCTTAATACCCTGTACCATAGGCACCATGACCTTTGAGAAGGCTCTGTGTGACCTGGGGTCAGGTATAAATCTCATGCCACTCTCTGTAATGGAGAAACTAGGGATCTTTGAGGTACAAGCTGCAAGAATCTCACTAGAGATGGCAGACAAATCAATGAAACAGGCTTATGGACTTGTAGAGGATGTCTTAGTGAAGGTTGAAGGCTTTTACATCCCTACTGATTTCATAATCCTAGACACTGGGAAGGATGAAGATGAATCCATCATCCTTGGAAGATCCTTCCTAGCCGCAGCAAGAGCTGTGATTGATGTGGACAGAGGAGAGTTAGTCCTTCAATTGAATGAGGACTACCTTGTGTTCAAGGCTCAAGGATCTTCTTCTGTAACCATGGAGAAGAAGAATTCTTTCAATATAGAGTCAAACAGAGCCCCCACACTCAACTTCTAAGTTTGATGTTGGAAGGCCACCATTAAGCTCTGAGTCTCTGTGAAGCTCTCTAAGAGCTCACTGTCAAGCTATTGACATTAAAGAAGCGCTTATTGGGAGGCAACCCAATGTTATTTAATTATGTTTAATTTCATAGACATTTGTTTTCCATTGTTATTTTATGTTTTCTTTATGTTGATGATCATGTGAAGTCATAAAAACAACTGCAGAATTAAAGCAGAATCAAAATCAGCATAAAAAATAGCACACCCTAGAAGACAGGCTTACTGGCGTTTAAACGCCAATAAGGATAGCAGAATGGGCGTTTAACGCCCAGTTTGGCAGCATTCTAGGCGTTAAACGCCAGAAATGGCAGATAGACTGGCGTTAAACGCCAGAAAGGGGTGTCTAGTGTCTGGCTGGCGTTAAACGCCAGAATTGGCAGACAGACTAGCGTTTAATGCCAGAAAAGGGTGTTTGATGGGCATTAAACACCAGAAAAGGTAGCAGAGTTAGCGTTAAATGCCAGAAATGGCACACAGGGGGCATTTAAACGCCAAAAAGGTACAGGGAGTAGAATTCCTTGACACCTCAGGATTTATGGACCCCACAGGATCCCCACCTACCCTAACTCACCCTCTCTTCTCTTCACACCTCTCCATAACACTCTTCCCCAAATACCCTTGACCAATCACATCAATACCTCTTCCCCAAACACCATTCACCTATCAAATCCTACCCTCTTCCCCACAATCCCTTCACCACTCACATTCATCCATCATAAAACCCCACCTACCTCACCATTCAAATTCAAAATATTTCCCTCCCAAACCCAACCCCTTCATACATGACTGATAAACCCCGTTTTTAGGGTTTATCATGCATAGAATCTAAGAGTTTTATCAATGATCTTCCACACTTATTCTTATAAAACTGCATGATTCTGTGTTTCTTTCTCATTTTTCCTCATAGATGAAAATGTGCTTCTTTTGCATCAAAATAGATACATTGTAATCCTCCTCAATTACCATTAGATGCCTTGATCCGTTTGTTGAGTGATTTCAGAAGTCATAGGGCAAAAATGGCTAAGAGGAATGAAGGAAGCATGCATGAATGGAAGGAGCATGAAACAAAATCAAAGAATTGAAGTTGCACATGCACGCGCACGTGCACCGTGCGCATACACGTGGATGTGTTCATCCAGAGCCAGCGCAGTGGAGCCGAGTGAGGAGCCGGTGCGCCTATATGGCTGGGTCATATCCCTTATGACGCTCGCGCGCACCTTACGCCTGCGCGCAAGATCGCAAAGGACCCAGGGACGCGTACGCGTGTAGTGCGTGTACACGTCGATGTGCGCACATGATTTTTTAAATAAAACACGTGCCCAGCGATTTCAGGGGGTTCCCAGACCCTGTTTTGGAGCAAATCTTGGAGGGAAAAGCTTAAGAAGATCAAGGATTAGGAGTGTTAGGACAATTAGTGACAATTCTAGATATTTTTAGGAAGTTAGTTACATTTTATTTCTAGAGAGAGAAGCTCTAACTTCTCTCTAGGTTTTCATCCTCCATTGCAAGTTTCCTTGGAATTCTTGGTGAGATCCATTGATAATTGACTTTTTGTTTTACTACAAGTGTAGATCTATTCTTCTTCTACTCTTAATTGATGTTCTTTTGATTCAATTCCTTAGATCTAGATTTGGTTCATTTTGTTACTTTGAATTTGGATTAATGAATTGAGGTTTTATTCAATTGTATGATTGTTGATGATTGTTTGGATTTGATAGCTTTGATTCAATTCTCTTCTCTCAATTGCATCATGTATTCTATAATTGCCTACCAATTGTTTGTGATAATGACAACCTTAGCTATGGAGTAAATTTCTCTTACTTGGCTTAGAGGTTGAGTTATTGGAGACACTTGAGTAGTTGATATCAATTGAAGATTATGAATTGAGAATTGCTAATTGACTTGGAGTGCACTAAAGCTAAACTTCCCTAGGGTGAGACTAGGACTTGTGACTCAAGTTAGTTAATCTCACTTGACTTTCTTCCATTGTTAGGGGGTTAACTAAGTGAAGCAACAATCAACTCTTATCACAATTGAAGGAAACTATAATGATGGAACTTCCAATGCTTACCCTTGGCCAAGGCTTTTATTCCAATTAATTGTTGATTGCCTTACTAGTTTGAATTCTTGCACCAATTCTCAAAACCATAAAAGCTTTCCTAATCAATGATGCACATTCTAAAGCAATTCCTAGGGAGAACAAGCCGGGATCAATACTCTCGGTCATAGATTTTAGAATTGTTTGATGCGGTATTCGTGTGTTGGTTAGACTATACTCACGATCGGATTCATCACTAGTTTCTAACCAGCATAAGAATATTTACATTCATCAAAATGGCGCCGTTGCCGGGGATCGAACTCGGGTCACCCGCGTGACAGGCGGGAATACTCACCACTATTGCTTATGTGTGCTATTCTATTGGTTAGTGTGAATATGTTGATATGTGAATACTTGCATTTCTTTCTTAATTGATTGGTTGCTTGTTTGATTGTTAGTTAGGATTAGTCTTTGCTTAGATAGCAATTAATGTCATGAGTTTCTTATCTCCTTCATTGTATGACGTGTTCACTACCAAATCCGAGCTTAGCACCCTTTGATTCGGAAATTGAAAGAACATTGCTTCATATTAGGCAAGCTCGGAGGCGGTTGGTCTTTGAGGAAGGTGAAAAGGTTTTTACCAATTCACCAACCATATCATCGTCATCCAACGAAGGCACCAATTACTCTTCTATTGATACTATTAATAGTTTTTCTTTTGATCTAGGTTTTGACAACATGGCCGCTCCAAGGAGAGTTACTCTCAAGGAAGCGGGTGCACCAGATTTTGTTCTTCAACCTCTACATGTACTTCATCCCAACTTGAATGCAAACTTTGAACTCAAGACCGCTCTCATCCATCTCTTACCAAAGTTCCATGGACTTCTCGCACAAGATCCAATTAGACACCTCAAGGACTTTCATGGTGTGTGCTCGACTACTAGGTGGGAAGGATCCGATGAAGTGGCTATATGGTTGTTCGCCTTCCCCTTTTCTCTTGAGGGAAGAGCCAAGGAGTGGTTCTATACCTTACTTAGTGATGTTGTGTCCGATTGGGATTTGCTTAGGAGAGAATTTCTTGATAAGTTCATGCCCGTGAAAATGACGGACAAGCTAAGAAAGGAGATCTCATGTATTGTACAAGGCGAAATGGAAACTTTGTATGAATATTGGGAACGGTTTTGCAAACTTCTTGATTCATGTCCCAACCATATGATTGACACTCAAGTCTTGCTTAGCTATGTGTGCCAAGGCATGAGGGAGCAAGATAAGAATTTGTTGGATGCTTCAAGCAACGGTTCTTTGTCAAAGTATAGGACGGCGGAGGAGGCATGGCAACTCATTACCGACTTGGCCGAATCCACTCAACATGCTAGACGGAGAGTCAACCGTCCAAAGGCCGTAAATAAAGTTTCTTCTAGTGGTGAGACTGCTACCCTTACTAAGACCTTGTGTGAAATGACAAGCCTTCTAAAGCAACTCCAAGTAAATCAACAACAACCTCCATCTCAACAACAATCTTCTCCTCAAAACCAACAATGTCAATAATTAGTCCCCCAAAGAGTGTGTGGCATTTGCTCATGCTACTCCCACTACACGGACGAATGTCCAAGTCTCCAAGAAGATAGCACTCTAGTGGCTACCTACAATTTTTATGATCTCCCCTACTATGAACGTTCTAATCAAGGATACCATAACCAATGGAGTAATTATAACCAAGGGTACCCCCAACAAGGAGGCAACTATAGCCAAGGGAGTAACAACTCCAATTAAGGATGGAGGGATAGCTCCAACCAAAGTTGGCGGGACAATTATTAACAAGGAGGAAGGGACAATGGAGGCAACCAAAGATGGAACAACAACACTTCACAAAACTGCTATTCACAAAACCCTCCAAACCAACAACCAAATCAAGAAAGAAACTATCAAACCTACATACCACCTCATAGACAACCACTTCCACCCAACCAACCCCAAGCACCACAAATTACCTACCCTTCCACATCTCCAAATCAAGATGACACACTCCGATCCATACTCCAAGGACAAAAGGAACTCCAAAACACCCTCAACTCAAGTCTTAATGGCCTCACTTAGCTTCTACTCTCTAAGCTCTCATTGCTCGCATGGAGCCACCTTCTATTCCCACTCCTCAAGTCTCAACCTCTAGTGCCATACCCTCTCAACCTTTACCCAACCCCCAAAGGTGGCATCAATGCCATAACCTTGAGGTCCGGAACGCAATTGAAGGAAAGAGACTCAAAGGCACCTAATCTAATGAAAGTTTCTCAAGAGGAAAATGGAGTTGAGATAGAAGAAATTGAAGAGGAGGAGGAGTCACATGTAATAGTTGAAGATGAAGACCCTCAACCAAGGAGTAAAGTCCCTAGAAGGGAGCAAATCTTGGAGGAAGTGACCTGGTGCACGAAATTGTGATACATATCCATGGCTTCAAAGGCCTGGTGCTCTGATCTAGTTTTATTGTCTGTCACAACTTCGATACAACTAACCAGCAAGTGCACTAGGTCGTCCAAGTAATACCTTACGTGAGTAAGGGTCGAATCCCACGGAGATTGTTGGTATGAAGCAAGTTATGGTCACCTTGCAAATCTCAGTTAGGCAGATATAAAGTGATAATGGAGTTTTCGCATAATAAATAATAAAATAGGGATAGAGATACTTATGTAAATCATTGGTAGGAATTTCAGATAAGCGAATGGAGATGCTTTTCGTTCCTCTGAACCTCTGCTTTTCCTGCTATCTTCATCCAATCAGTCTTACTCCTTTCCATGGCTGGCTTTATGTGATACATCACCACTGTCAATGGCTACTTTCGGTCATCTCTCGGGAAAATGATCCAATGCCCTGTCACGGCACGGCTAATCGTCTGGAGGCATCACCGTTGCCAATGGCTTCATCTTATCCTCTCAGTGAATAATATGCTCACGCACCCTGTCACGGCACGGCTATTCATCTGTCGGTTCTCGATCATGCTGGAATAGGATTTACTATCCTTTTGCGTCTGTCACTAACGCCCTGCAATCGCGAGTTAGAAGCTCGTCACAGTCATTCAATCATTGAATCCTACTCGGAATACCACAGACAAGGTTTAGACCTTCCGGATTCTCTTGAATGCCGCCATCATTCTAGCATACGCCACGAAGATTCTGGTTAGGAGATCTAAGAGATACTCATTCTAGCTTAATTCATGTAGAACAGAAGTGTTTGTCAGGCACGCGTTCATAAGGGAGAAGGATGATGAGCGTCACACATAATCATCACCTTCATCACGTTCTTGGGTGCGAATGGATATCTTAGAAGCGAAATAAGAAGAATTGAATGGAAAACGGTAGTACTTTGCATTAATCTTTGAGGAACAGCAGAGCTCCACACCTTAATCTATGGAGTGTAGAAACTCTACCGTTGAAAATACATAAGTGAAGGGTCCAGGCATGGCCGAGATGGCCAGCCCCCTAAAACGTGATCAAAGGATCATAAGGTAATCCAAAGATGCCTAATACAATAGTAAAAGGTCCTATTTATAATAAACTAGTCACTAGGGTTTACATGAGTAAGTAATTGATGAATAAATCCACTTCCGGGGCCCACTTGGTGTGTGTTTGGGCTGATCCTGAGTGTTGCACGTGCAGAGGCCATTTGTGGAGTTGAACGCCAGTTTCTGTGCCAGTTTGGGCGTTCAACTCTGGTTTTGGATCCTTTTCTGGCGCTGGACGCCAGATTTGGGCAGAAGGCTGGCGTTGAACGCCAGTTTACATCGTCAATTCTTGGCCAAAGTATGGACTATTATATATTGCTAGAAAGCCCTGGATGTCTACGTTCCAACATAATTGGAAGCGCGCCATTTTGAGTTTTGTAGCTCCAGAAAATCCACTTTGAGTGCAGGGAGGTCAGAATCCAACAGCATCAGCAGTCCTTTTTCAACCTCTGAATCTGATTTCTGCTCAAGTCCCTCAATTTCAGCCAGAAAATACCTGAAATCACAGAAAAACACACAAACTCATAGTAAAGTCCAGAAATGTGAATTTAACATAAAATCTATTAAAAACATCCCTAAAAGTAACTAGATTCTACTAAAAACATACTAAAAACAATGTCAAAAAGCGTATAAATTATCCGCTCATCACAACACCAAACTTAAATTGTTGCTTGTCCCCAAGCAACTGAAAATCAAAATAGGATAAAAAGAATAGAATATACTATAAATTCCAAACTATCAATGAAACAGAGCTTCAATCATATGAGCGGGACTTATAGCTTTTTGCCTCTTGAATAGTTTTGGCATCTCACTTTATCCATTGAAGTTTAGAATGGTTGGCATCTATAGGAACTTCAGATTTCGAATAGTGTTATTGACTCTCCTAGTTCAGTATGATGATTCTTGAACACAGCTTCTTTATGAGTCTTGGCCGTGGCCCTAAGCACTTTGTTTTCCAGTATTACCACCGGATACATAAATGCCACAGACACATAATTGGGTGAACCTTTTCAGATTGTGACTCAGCTTTGCTGAAGTCCCCAATTAGTGGTGTCCAGGGTTCTTAAGCACACTCTTTTTTTTTTTGCTTTGGACCTTGACTTTAACCGCTCAGTCTCAAGTTTTCACTTGACACCTACACGCCACAAGCACATGGTTAGGGACAGCTTGGTTTAGCCGCTTAGGCCAGGATTTTATTCCTTTAGGCCCTCCTATCCACTGATGCTCAAAGCCTTGGGATCCTTTTTTATTTGCCCTTGCCTTTTGGTTTTAAGGGTTATTGGCTTTTTGCTCTTGCCTCTTGGTTTTAAGAGCTTTTGGCTTTTTCTGCTTGCTTTTTCTTTTTCTTTCTATATTTTTTTTTTCGCCTATTTTTTTTTTTTCTGCAAGCTTTGTTCTTTGCTGCTTTTTCTTGCTTCAAGAATCATTTTTATGATTTTTCAGATTATCAAATAACATGTCTCCTAGTCATCATTCTTTCAAGAGCCAACATATTTAACATTCTTAAACAACAACTTCAAAAGACATATGCACTGTTCAAGCATACATTCAGAAAACAAGAAGCATTGTCACCACATCAATATAATTAAGCTAAGCTCAAGGATAAATTCAAAACTCATGTACTTCTTGTTCTTTTAAATTAAAACAGTTTTTATTTAAGAGAGGTGATGGATTCATAGGACATTTATAACTTTAAGACATAGTTACTACTACTAATGATCATGTAATGAAGTCACAAACACAGATAAGCACATAACATAGAAAACGAAAAACAGAAGAAATAAGAACAAGGAATGAATCCACCTTAGTAATGGTGGCGTTTCCTTCTTGAGGAACCAATGATGTTCTTGAGCTCTTCTATGTCTCTTCCTTGTCTTTGCTGCTCCTCCTTCATTGCTTTTAGATCTTCTCTGATTTCATGAAGGATGATGGAGTGCTCTTGATGTTCCACCTTTAGTTGCTTCCAATAATTGTGTGGAAGAAAATGTATCCCCTGAGGTATCTCAGGGATCTCTTGATTTGCAGTCAAATGTTCTACCACTGAGCTATAGACCCTTGATGGAAGCTTTTGTCTTCCCTTTCCTCTTTCTAGAGGCTTCTCTGGCCTTAGGTGCCATCAATGGTTATGGAAAAAACAAAAAAGCTATGCTTTTTACCACACCAAACTTAGAATGTTGCTCGCCCTCGAGCAAAAGAAGAAAGAATAGAAGAATAAGAAGAAGATATGGAGGAGATGGAGGGAGATGTGTATTCGGCCATATGGGTGGGATTGGGTGGGAAAGAGATGTTGAATTTTGAAGGAAAGTGGGTGTTTGGATGTGAGTGGTAAAGAGTTAATAGGGAAGAGTGTTTATTGGGAATAGAGGATGATTGAGAAGAGAGAAGAGAGTGAGTGGAGGTAGGTGGGGATCCTGTGGAGTCCACAGATCCTGAGGTGATCCTGTGAGGTCCACAGATCTTGAGGTGTCAAGGCATTTACATCCCTGCACCAATTTAGGCATGCAAAATGCCCTTGCACACAACTCTGGGCGTTCAGCGCCAGGTTGGTGCCCATTTTGGGCGTTCAACGCCCATTTGCTGCCATTTCTGGCGTTGAACGCCAGAACCATGCTTGTTCTGGGCGTTCAGCGCCAGGATGCTCCCATTCTGGGCGTTCAGCGCCAGAACTATGCTCTGTTCTGGCGTTTGAACGCCAGACATATGCTCCTCCAGGGTGTGATTTTTCTTCTGCTGTTTTTGATTCCGTTTTCAATTTTTATATTTATTTTGTGACTCCACATGATCATGAACCTAAGAAACATGAAAAACAAGAATGATAGGGTTAGATAAATAAACATTGGGTTGCCTCCCAACAAGCGCTTCTTTAATGTCAATAGCTTGACAGTGGGCTCTCATGGAGCCTCACAGATGTGCAGAGCTTTGTTGAGACTCTCCAACACCAAACTTAGAGTTTGACTGTGGGGGCTCTGGTTGACTCTGCTTGGAGAGAAGCTTTTTCTGCTTCCTCTCCATGGTTGCAGAGGGAGATCCTTGAGTTTTAAACACAAGGGAGTCCTCATTCCATTGAAGGACTATTTCACCTCTGTCAACATCAATCACAGCTCTTGCTGTGGCCAGGAAAGGTCTTCCTAGGATGATGGATTCATCCTCTTCCTTTCCAGTATCCAGGACTATGAAATCAGTAGGTATGTAAAGGCCCTCAACCTTTACTAATACATCTTCTACTTGTCCATAAGCCTGTTTTCTTGAGCTGTCTGCCATCTCTAGTGAGATTTTAGCAGCTTGCACCCCATAGATTCCCAGTTTCTCTATTACAGAGAGGGGCATGAGGTTTATCCCTAAACCAAGGTCACATAGAGCCTTAAGGATCATGGTGCCTATGGTGCAGGGTATTGTGAACTTTCCAGGATCCTGTCTCTTCTGAGGCAATGTCAGTTGATCCAGATCACTTAGTTCATTGATGAACAAGGGAGGTTCAACTTCCCAAGTATCAATGCCAAATAATTTGGCATTCAGCTTCATGATTGCACCAAGAAACTTGGCAGTTTGCTCTTCAGTAACATCCTCATTCTCTTCAGAAGAGGAATACTCAGCCGAGCTCATGAAGGGCATAAGGAGGTTCAATGGAATCTCTATGGTCTCTAGATGAGCCTCAGAGTCCTTTGGTTCCTCAGAGGGAAGCTCCTTATTGACCACTGGACGTCCCAGGAGGTCTTCCTCCTTGGGATTCACGTCCTCTCCTCTCCTCTCAGGTTCGGCCATGGCGCTTATGTCAATGGCCTTGCACTCTCCTTTTGGGTTCTCTTCTGTATTGCTTGGGAGAGTACTAGGAGGGATTTCAGTGATCCTTTTACTCAGCTGGCCCACTTGTGCTTCCAGATTTCTAATAGATGACCTTGTTTCATTCATGAAACTTACAGTGGCCTTAGATAGATCAGAGACTAGATTTGCTAAATTAGAAGCATTTTGCTCAGAGTTCTCTGTCTGTTGCTGAGTTGATGATGGAAAAGGCTTGCTATTGCTAAACCTGTTTCTTCCACCATTATTAAAGCCTTGTTGGGGCTTTTGATCCTTCCATGAGAAATTTGGATGATTTCTCCATGTTGAGTTATAGGTGTTTCCATAAGGTTCACCTATGTAATTTACCTCTGCTATTGCAAGGTTCTCAGGATCATAGGCTTCTTCTTCAGAAGATGCCTCTTGAGTACTGTTGGATGCAGCTTGCATTCCATGCAGACTCTGAGAAATCATATTGACTTGCTGAGTCAATATTTTATTCTGAGCCAATATGGCATTCAGAGTGTCAACCTCAAGAACTCCCTTCTTCATAGGCGTCCCATTACTCACAGGATTCCTTTCAGAAGTGTACATGAACTGGTTATTAGCAACCATGTCAATGAGTTCTTGAGCTTCTGCAGGCGTTTTCTTTAGGTGAATGGATCCACCTGCAGAAGTGTCCAGTGACATCTTTGATAGCTCAGATAAACCATCATAGAATATATCCAGGATGGTCCATTCTGAAAGCATGTCAGAAGGACACTTTTTGGTCAACTGTTTGTATCTTTCCCAAGCTTCATAAAGAGATTCACCTTCTTTCTGTCTGAAGGTTTGAACATCAGCTCTAAGCTTGCTCAGCTTTTGAGGAGGAAAGTACTTGGCTAAGAAAGCCATGACCAGCTTATCCCAAGAGTTCAGGCTGTCTTTGGGTTGAGAATCCAACCATAATCTAGCTCTGTCTCTTACAGCAAAAGGGAAAAGCATGAGCCTGTAGACTTCAGGATCTACTCCATTAGTCTTAACAGTATCACATATCTGCAAGAATTCAGTTAAGAACTGAAAAGGATCTTCAGATGGAAGTCCATGAAACTTGCAGTTCTGCTGCATCAGAGAAACTAACTGAGGTTTCAGCTCAAAGTTGTTTGCTCCAATGGCAGGAATGGAGATGCTTCTTCCATGTAAATTGGAATTAGGTGCAGTAAAGTCACCAAGCATCTTCCTTACATTATTATTATTTTCGGCTGCCATCTCCTCTGCCTGTTCGAAAATTTCTGAAAGGTTATCTCTGGATTGTTGTATTTTAGCTTCTCTTAATTTTCTCTTCAGAGTCCTTTCAGGTTCTGGATCTACTTCCACAAGAATGTTCTTATCCTTGCTCCTGCTCATATGACAAAGAAGAAGGCACAGAAAAATTATAATAATAATGGAGATCCTTTATACCACAGTATAGGGATTCCTGTGTGAGTGGAAGAAGAGGGGGAGACAAAGAATGTAATATAATGGAAGAAACACAACTGTGAGAATGGAAGAGAGGTGAGATGAGATGTTAGGATATGAATGAATAAATAGAATGAGATGGGGGATGGATAATTTTCGAAAATTATTTTGAAAAAGAGTTAGTGATTTTTGAAAATAGTTTTTTTTTTTTTGAAAACTGTTAGTGATTTTCGAAAATTCAAATTTAAAAATTAAAATAATTAATAAATTAAAAAGAAATTTTGAAAAAAAAGGAAGATATTTTCGAAAATTAGAGAGAGAGAGTTAGTTAGGTAGTTTTGAAAAAGTTAAGAAACAAACAAAAAGTTAGTTAGTTGGTTGAAACAAATTTTGAAAAGATAAGAAGTTAGGAAGTTAGAAAAGATATTTTGAAAAGATATTTTTGAAAAAGATAAGATAAGAAGATATTTTAGAAAAGATATGATTGAAATTAGTTTTGAAAAAGATTTGATTTTTAAAATCTCAATTAATGACTTGATTCATAAGAAATCACAAGATATGATTCTAGAACTTAAAGTTTGAATCTTTCTTAACAAGCAAGTAACAAACTTGAAATTTTTGAATCAAAACATTAATTGATTATGTTATTTTCGAAAATTTGATATAAAAATAAGAAAAAGATTTTTGAAAAATATTTTTGGAATTTTCGAAAATAACTAAGAATTTTGAAAAAGATTTGATTTTTGAAAAAGATTTTAAAAAAAGATAAGATTTTCAAATTGAAAATTTGATTTGACTCATGAGAAACAACTTGATTTTAAAAACTTTTGAAAAAGTCAACTCAATTTTCGAATTTGATGAGAGAAAAAGGGAAAGATATTTTTTTGATTTTTGAAATTTTTATGAAAAACATGAAAAATATGCAATGCATGAAATTTTTAGATCAAAACATGTGATGCATGCAAGAATACTATGAATGTCAAGATGAACACCAAGAACACTTTGAATGTCAAGATGAACATCATAGACATAATTTTGAAAAATTTTTAATGCAAAGAAAACATGCAAGACACCAAACTTAGAATTCTTTAATGCTTAGACACTAAGAATTCAAGAATGCATATGATAAACATGAAAAGACACAAAACAAAAAATCATCAAGATCAAACAAGAAGACTTACCAAGAACAACTTGAAGATCATGAAGAACACTATGAATGCATGATATTTTCGAAAAATGCTAGATGCATATGCAAATGACACCAAACTTATGATATGACTCAAGACTCAAATAAGAAACAGAAAAATAATTTTTTGATTTTTATGATTTTCTAATTTTTTTGTATTTTCTTTTAATAAATTTTTTTTTCGAAAATTATTGTGAAAATTAAAAAATAAGGATTCCAAAATTTTTAATATGAATTCCAGGAATCTTGCCATGTTAGTCTTAAAGCTCCAATCAAAGGGTCAGGCACGGCTTAATAGCCAGCCAAGCTTCAACATATAATTACATGGGCTGGAGTGATTAGTTGAATACCAATCCCAAAGTAGTTTGGGTATGGCTTTACAGCCAGATATGATTCAACATATTTCATGAAACACTAGAATTCATTCTTAAAAATTTTGAAGCCATAGAATAATTTATTTTTGAAAACATTTTATTTTATTTTATTATTTTTTTTTTCGAAAACAAAGGAAGAGTTTTTGAAAGATTTTTGAAAAATTTTTGAAAACAAAACAAAAAGAAAATTACCTAATCTGAGCAACAAGATGAACAGTCAGTTGTCCAAACTCGAACAATCCCCGGCAACGGCGCCAAAAACTTGGTGCTGTTGCCGGATCAAAAGGGAATCTGGCACTGATGTTACCGAACCAAAAGCTTGCCGAAGACTCGAACAATCCCCGGCAACGGCGCCAAAAACTTGGTGCACGAAATTGTGATACATATCCATGGCTTCAAAGGCCTGGTGCTCTGATCTAGTTTTATTGTCTGTCACAACTTCGATATAACTAACCAGCAAGTGCACTGGGTCGTCCAAGTAATACCTTACGTGAGTAAGGGTCGAATCCCACGGAGATTGTTGGTATGAAGCAAGCTATGGTCACCTTGCAAATCTCAGTTAGGCAGATATAAAGTGATAATGGAGTTTTCGCATAATAAATAATAAAATAGGGATAGAGATACTTATGTAAATCATTGGTAGGAATTTCAGATAAGCGAATGGAGATGCTTTTCGTTCCTCTGAACCTCTGCTTTTCCTGCTATCTTCATCCAATCAGTCTTACTCCTTTCCATGGCTGGATTTATGTGATACATCACCACTGTCAATGGCTACTTTCGGTCATCTCTCGGGAAAATGATCCAATGCCCTGTCACGGCACGGCTAATCGTCTGGAGGCATCACCGTTGCCAATGGCTTCATCTTATCCTCTCAGTGAATAATATGCTCACGCACCCTGTCACGGCACGGCTATTCATCTGTCGGTTCTCGATCATGCTGGAATAGGATTTACTATCCTTTTGCGTCTGTCACTAACGCCCTGCAATCGCGAGTTAGGAGCTCGTCACAGTCATTCAATCATTGAATCCTACTCGGAATACCACAGACAAGGTTTAGACCTTCCGGATTCTCTTGAATGCCGCCATCATTCTAGCATACGCCACGAAGATTCTGGTTAGGAGATCTAAGAGATACTCATTCTAGCTTAATTCATGTAGAACAGAAGTGTTTGTCAGGCACGCGTTCATAAGGGAGAAGGATGATGAGCGTCACACATAATCATCACCTTCATCACGTTCTTGGGTGCGAATGGATATCTTAGAAGCGAAATAAGAAGAATTGAATGGAAAACGGTAGTACTTTGCATTAATCTTTGAGGAACAGCAGAGCTCCACACCTTAATCTATGGAGTGTAGAAACTCTACCGTTGAAAATACATAAGTGAAGGGTCTAGGCATGGCCGAGATGGCCAGCCCCCTAAAACGTGATCAAAGGATCATAAGGTAATCCAAAGATGCCTAATACAATAGTAAAAGGTCCTATTTATAATAAACTAGTCACTAGGGTTTACATGAGTAAGTAATTGATGAATAAATCCACTTCCGGGGCCCACTTGGTGTGTGTTTGGGCTGAGCCTGAGTGTTGCACGTGCAGAGGCCATTTGTGGAGTTGAACGCCAGTTTCTGTGCCAGTTTGGGCGTTCAACTCTGGTTTTGGATCCTTTTCTGGCGCTGGACGCCAGATTTGGGCAGAAGGCTGGCGTTGAACGCCAGTTTACGTCGTCAATTCTTGGCCAAAGTATGGACTATTATATATTGCTGGAAAGCCCTGGATGTCTACTTTCCAACTCAATTGGAAGCGCGCCATTTCGAGTTCTGTAGCTCCAGAAAATCCACTTTGAGTGCAGGGAGGTCAGAATCCAACAGCATCAGCAGCCCTTTTTCAACCTCTGAATCTGATTTCTGCTCAAGTCCCTCAATTTCAGCCAGAAAATACCTGAAATCACAGAAAAACACACAAACTCATAGTAAAATCCAGAAATGTGAATTTAACATAAAATCTATTAAAAACATCCCTAAAAGTAACTAGATTCTACTAAAAACATACTAAAAACAATGTCAAAAAGCGTATAAATTATCCACTCATCATGACCCAACCAATTCCATTTCCTACATTGGCAAGAAAGGCTAAGAAACGTGTGGAGCTTGACCCAACTATGGTGAAGATGTTCAAGAAAGTGGAGGTAACCATCCCCCTCTTTGATACTATACATCAAGTGCCTAAATATGCAAAATTTCTTAAGGACTTGTGTATGAACAAAGATAGAATTCATGAGTTGGAAATCATTCCATTGGGTAGTTCCATTTCGGCTTTGATGGGATCCATTTCGAAAAAGTGTGTTGATCCGGGTCCTTGCTTAGTTTCTTGTATCATTGATGGAGTCCAATTCGTTGATTTTATGTGTGACCTTGGTGCATGTGTTAGCATTATGCCTCTTTCCGTTTATCATTTATTGAAGCTCCCACCGTTGAAGCGGTCGGCGGCTAGGTTTGTCTTGGCAGACAAGAGCATAATAACCATGTTGGGTATTGCAGAAGATGTGTTGGTCAACATCAAGGGTTTGATATTTCCAATTGATTTCCATATCATTGAGATGTCACCAAGTGAATCTGAGAGGGCTTCATCTATCCTACTTGGGAGGCTATTTTTGAGGACCTCTAGATTCAAGTTGGATGCCCATTCGGGAACCTACTCATTCGAGATAGATGGGAAAGTTGTGAGTTTTAGCCTAGAAAAAGCAATGAGGCACCCACCAGAGAACTATTCCATATTCCGGTGTGATCTAATTGACAACATTGTGGCGGAAGTGCATTATGAAAAGCTAGAAGAGAAACATATGATTGAAGGAAATCGTGAAGATCCAAGTGAAGAAGTTCAAGTGACAAGCCAAGAGCAAAAGCTAGAATTGAAGCCATTACCACCCCACCTAAAGTACTCATACCTTGATGAAGCCCACAAGTTTCCGGTGATCATAGCAAGGGAACTAAATCCTCAACAAGAAGAAAAGTTGCTATGTGTTTTGAGGAAGAACAAAAGGGCAATAGGGTGGAGTTTGGCGGATCTAGTGGGGATAAGTCCCAAGTGTGTGAGCACCAGATCTTTTTGGAAGAAGAAGCTAGACCCGTAAGACAACCTCAAAGGCGATTAAATCCTACTATTTTGGAGGTTGTCAAGAAAGAGGTAACACGGTTACTTGAGGCGGACATCATCTACCCTATTTCGGATAGTGAATGGGTGAGCCCCATTCAAATTGTGCCTAAGAAGTCCGGGATAACCACAATCAAGAATGAAAGCGGGGAGCTCATAGCAACACGGGTGCAAAACTCTTGGCGAGTATGCATAGACTACCGAAGGTTGAATGCAGCCACTAGAAAAGATCATTTTCCACTTCCGTTTATCAATCAAATGCTCGATCAATTATCCGGTAAATCTCATTATTGCTTCCTAGATGGCTATTCGGGATACTTCCAAATACACATTGCTCTAGAGGACCAAGAAAAAACAACATTTACTTGCCCTTTTAGAACTTATGCCTACAAGCGTATGCCATTCGGCTTATGCAATGCACCGGCAACTTTCCAAAGGTGCATGATGAGCATCTTTGCGGATTTTCTAGAGCAATGCATGGAGGTATTCATGGATGACTTCACGGTATACGGTGATTCTTTTGATCATTGCTTGGATAGTCTTGAAAAAGTTTTAGAAAGATGTACTAAAACTAACCTTGTCTTAAATTTTGAGAAGTGTCATTTCATGGTCAAGCAAGGCATTGTTTTAGGACATATTGTTTCAAAAGATCGTATTTCTGTAGATCCGGCTAAGATTAATGTCATATCTAGTTTGCCTTACCCCTCTTCCGAGAGGGAGGTCTGCTCTTTTCTTGGACATGCAGGATTTTATCGGAGATTCATCAAGGACTTTAGCAAGGTAGCATTGCCTCTCTCAAGGTTGCTACAAAAGGATGTTGAGTTTGATTTAAGCAAGGAATGCATGGAGGCTTTCGACAAGCTCAAGGTAGCATTGACCCAAGCTCCCATTGTGCGAGGGCCGGATTGGAGTCGGCCATTTGAAATAATGTGTGATGCTTCAAATTTTGCCATGGGAGCCGCGTTAGCACAACGCGAGGGTAAGAATTCATATGTCATAGCCTATGCATCAAGAACATTAGATGGAGTCCAATCCAACTACACTACTACCGAAAAAGAACTTTTGGCCATTGTTTTTGCCTTGGACAAATTCCGAGCATATCTTCTCGGTTCAAAGATGGTAGTGTACTCGAATCATACGGCATTAAAGTATTTGTTGGCTAAGAAGGAATCCAAACCGAGATTGATTAGATGGTTTTATTGTTGTAAGAGTTTGACTTGGAAATCAAGGATAGGAGTGGTACGCAAAACCTAGTGGCGGACCATCTAAGTCGCCTTGAACATACAAAAAGTGATACTACTCCTATCAATGATTCATTTCCCTTTGAGGGCTTGCATGCAATCTCGGAAACCATTCCTTGGTATGCACCAATCGCCAATTACTTAGTGTCTCGCTCCTTCCCTCCTAATCTCTCCAAACATCAAAGGGATAAGCTAAAAAGTGAATTTAAATACTATGTGTGGGATGACCCATACCTTTGGAGATGTGGGACGGATCAAGTAATTCGGAGGTGCATTCCACAAACCGAATTCCACTCAATCTTGGAAGCTTACCACTCCTCCGAAGGAGGAGGCCACTTTGGACCTCAAAGAACGGCAAGGAAAATCCTAGATTGTGGTTTTTGGTGGCCAACTCTTTTCAAGGACTCTTCTCACTTTTGTAAATCTTGTTCTCAATGCATTAGATTTGGTAATATCTCTAAGAAGGATGAAATTCCCCAACGAACCATGCTATTTTGTGAAATTTTTGATGTGTGAGGAATCGACTTCATGGGGCCATTCCCAAATTCTAATAGTTTCCTCTACATTCTACTCGCCGTTGATTATGTGTCCAAATGGGTGGAAGCGATACCCACCTGGACGGATGATGCTAATGTGGTCCTTTCTTTTGTGAGACATAATATCATTTGTAGATTTGGGTCACCACGAGCAATCGTGAGCGACCAAGGTTAACACTTTTGCAACAAAAAAATGGACGGACTAATGAGGAAATATGGCATCATGCATAAAGTAGCCACGAACTACCACCCACAAACAAACGGTCAAGCCGAGGTTTTCAATCGGGAGATCAAACGCGTCTTGGAAAGGATTGTGAAACCCAATAGGAAAGATTGGAGTGCCAAGCTCACCGATGCATTATGGGCCTACCGAATGGCATACAAAACGCCAATTGGCATGAGTCCCTTTCGGTTGGTGTACGGCAAAGCTTGCCACTTACCGGTGGAAATAGAGCACAAGGCGTATTGGGCCATTAAGGAGTGTAATCCGAGTTTGGGTGGAGCCGGCACTGAGAGGAAGCTACAATTAGCGGAGTTGGAATGTTTGAGGCTTGAAGCTTATGAGAACTCTAGACTTTACAAGGAGAAAATGAAAGCCGTCCATGATAGGAACATAAGAGGCAAAGAATTCAAGACCAGTGATCTTGTCCTTCTTTACAATTCTAGATTGAGATTGTTGCCCGGTAAACTAAGGTCAAAATGGGAAGGCCCATATCAAGTAGTGAAGGTAGAACCCTATGGGGTTTACCATTTGCGCCATCCCTCAAGTCCGGATATCTTCAAGGTCAATGGGCACCGTCTCAAGTTGTATCATGGTGAGCAAATGAAGAGCAACAAAGAGATTGAGGTATTCCTTTTGGAAGATGCACCTCTTGACAAAGAGCAATGAACAAGTGAAAGTCCAACTTAAGGACATTAAACAAAAGTGCTAGGTGGGAGACACCCCACCATGGTGAGATCTATCCTTTCTTCATTGTTTTGTAACTGCTTAGCTATACTTTTGCTTGATTAGAATTGCTTGTGACTACCTTGGATAACTTGTTCATAAAGACTTGCATTGATTTTTCCATGAATGACTTGATTGTGTGGTAGAAGCACACTTATCTTTAGATTTTGCATTGATTTTAGGTGTTTTTGACTTCTTTGGCTTGTTTGGCCTGTGGACACATGACAATTAGGCATTTTTCTATTCATTCAAAACAAGGGGGGCACGCATGCGCGCACTGTGCGCGTATGCATCCCTAGGCTTTCGCAACTCCTGGGCCATTTACCAGAGAGTTGTGCAAATTCTAGGCCAGCTTTGGGCCCTGGGCATAACCAACATCACGCGTGCGCGCACCAAACGCGTATGCGTCCATGGCAATTCGCGCAAAAACACGCGTGCGCGCACTAGCCGCGTACGCGTCACTATTGCATTTTGTGATCTTGGGCCATCATCCAGAGAGTTGTGCCCTGGTTAAACCAATTTCATGCTACTGGCCCAACTGAACCCACGCGGAGGCGCACCTGGCGTGCACGTGTACCTCGACCATAATGCCAATGGACGCGTCAGCGCACCGTACGCGTCGCTCACCAAATTTTATTTTCTAGTACTTTTTCCCGAGAGTTGGGCCAGAGTTGTGCCCAACCTGTGCTGAGGGCACAACACATATGCATGCGCATGCGCACCTGGCGTTCGCGCGCACACTCACATTTCGCTACTTCACGCACACGCGCAACGTGCACGTCCGTGTCGTTACTGATTTTGCCCATGCACGCGCACGCATGCATGGCGCGCGCGCGTCGGTTTCGCGAACCAATTGAATGAGACTGTGCCTTTCTCCTTCCATTTTCTTTCTTTCTTCTTACCACCACCCATCTTCTTCACCTTTACCCTCCTCTACCATCCCTACCTCTTCTTCTCCGCCACCACCGGTGGCAACCACCACCTCCGGTGGACCCACACCTCTCTTTTCTCTCTTCCCTCTCTTCTTCTTCACTAACCTTTCTCTCACCTCCGTACCCTATCTCCTCCTCTCCCCTCAAGGTACTCCTCCTTGCTAATTTTTTGTTTCCTTTTCTCTTTTTCCATTCCCTTAGTTACATGCTCTTACTCTTTTTCTTAAGTAGTTGCATTCATGTTCTCTTTGTTTGTTGCATTTTCTTTCCTTATTTATTTTCATTTTCTTATGGGTGTTCTAAGAGGAGCTTACTCTTGCATTGATGAGTTTGTTTGATTTACTTGCTTTCTTTTGTATTTAGTGGTGTGATATGATGATTGATGATGCTTTATGGGATGCTACATTGTCACTCTTCTCTAAGTTTTTGTCATAAAGGGATACACACCAAGTGTTTGATGAAAGACCCATATGACTTCTTGGAATTATATTCACTAAAGTGTTCTCTATTTTGGTGTTCTTTCTCATTCACTTGTTTGTTCATGTATGCATTGAGCTTACCACAATTCTTGCTTCATTTCTACAAGCTCATCCCCTATTTTTCTTACTTCTTGTTGTTGATGACTAAGAATGTGTGCTTCTCATGCTTCTTGTTTGCATGTCTATACCACTCATGCATCACATGCTAGTGACTAGCTATGATCTTCATTATTGCCTTAGTTACATGTTGCAGTTGTCATGTATCTAGGCCATTTATTGTCTTGTGCTTTATCACTTGCATGATTATTCTTTCTTGGAGCCTCTTGAAGCTTAATTTCACCACCTTTCCTTCTTTTCTAGGATGGTGCTCAAAAGAGACAATGGAAAGGCGCCCAAGAAGGCACCATCACGGTCTACTAGCAAAGCACACCAAGGCCCGCGAGCTAAGCCCCTCCTCACCAAGACTAGGAGCGTTGCTAACATTGATGTTTTAGAAAAAGACAATCCAGCAAGGGATCCAAACAAGTTCCCCAACCGCTATTGTGAAATTGTCTATCCCTTAATCAAGCCGAGGAACTATCATGCGGAGCCCCTTCTAGCCCCTCCGGCTCATGTCATACCGCTCATTATGCCCCGCATTGAACGGCGGCAATGAGAATTCCTATTGAGGAAGCCACGGGAGGCGAACTTGTCATGGGTGGTTGAATTTTACACCAACTACCACTCCCCTTTCCTTAGATCGATATTGGTGCACCGAAGGCAAGTTTCCGTCACAGAGGAGGCCATTCAAAATGTGCTTAAGACCGGACCGTTAGCGGAAGGGGTTGATGCCTATCAAGAGATTTTGTCGACACGGTGCGAATATGAGTTTGATTGGGATTCCATCCTCAAGGTCATTGCTATACCCGAATCATTCTAGATTCGAGGAAGGATGAGACCCCGGCCCAAGGGCATCACTGCATGTTTTCTCACCAGGGAGGCTCAAGCATGGGCCCAAATTCTAGCCCACTATGTGCTCCCAAGCACCCATGGCTCCTCTATCACTACCGAGTTAGCCTTGTTGGTTTGGTGTGTCCTCACAGAGAGACCGGTACATATTCCCCGTCTCATCCGTTAATCTATGGGCCGCATCTACGCTAAGGAGAATCTACCTTTTCCCGCTCTAGTGACCGACTTAGTCGCCGCAGCCGGTGTTCCCCGAGAGACCAAGGATAGAAGGGCCATGATCCCGGTGGATGGAGCTGTTGTTCCAACCGGGAGATATCTTTACCCTCCGACGGACACCGAAGAGCCACCCCTAACCGTCTCCATGAGCATTCCCTCCACATCTTCCGCACCACCAAAATCACCCATGCAACGCATTGAAGAACTCCACAAGAAGCTTGACCGTTATGAGCGGTGTAACCAACGCCGATACACTTTTGTCAAGAAGCTTCTAAGTTGCCTAGCACCACCTATGGAAGAACCGGAAATTTCCACTTCCACCGGCACCGATAATGAGGAAAGCGATAATGATGAAGAGGATGGATAGTCGGAAGCTGATCCACCACTCTGCCTCACTCAAGGCACGGAGGACCGTGTCAACTTCTAAGTGTAGGGAGGTCGGTCGGCCGACCGGTCTTCGTAGGTAACACCCGAATAATCTCCTTGAGCCTCTTTTCTTAACTAGCGTAGATTGCATATTAGGTCTTTCATTTTTGGCATCTTTTGCATATTAGTATCTCTTAATAAATCTACTTGGTTAGAGCAATGACTTCTATTCTAGAAAACTAGAATTTTAGGGCGAACCTACCAATTTTGAAATTTGAAAATCTTTTGATGCTTAACTTGTTTGAAGAATGTATTTTGGAACATGGGATTTGAGCCAAGACCACAAGCAAGTGAGTTTTGAGCCTAATGGTGTGGTTACATCTTATAACCACTTATTTTTCCTTCTTGTGTGCAATTGTTCTCTTCCTACGATTGTGATCTTTAATTTGTTCAATTCTATATGTCCATTATTCTTTGTATTCATGAATGTATATGATTGAGGCCATCGTTTCTTTTAGCCCACTTACCCAAATAACCTCACCTTTTATCTTCCATTGTTAGCCAATTTGAGCCTACGATTGACCCACTTTGTTCTTAATCTAGCATATTACAAGCCTTAAAGCATAAAACAATAAATGTCCTTTATTTAGATCTTTGATTAGCTTAGGCTAGCGTATGTGTATCATTCAAGTGTGAGAATCTTGGGACATTAGGGGAAAAAAGGGTAATTTTGTAATTTTGTTGAAAATATTGGAAATTGGGTACATGCTCATGTATTGATTAAATGTATAGACCTTATGCATTGATGTTCTTGTGTATAGTTTGAAAAAAAATGAGAAAAAAAAAGAAAAAGAAAAAGAAACAAAAAGAAGAGCATGGAAAAGAAAAGAAAAGAAAAAAAAAGAAGAGATAGAAAAAGAAAGAAAAAGGAAAAAGAAAGAAATAAAAAGGGGACAAAATGCCCTCGTAGTAAAGTTAACAAAAATCAATGCACGAGTGTTGTGAAATGAAAAGAAAATGCATGAGTATGTTAAAAAACTGAAAGAGTGGGTAGTTAGGTTAGCTTTAAAATTGTATGAGATGTCATAGGGTAGGTGAGAAGTTTAAGCTCGTCAAAGATTCAAATCTCAAGCTCACTTGACCAAATATGCATCCCTGCCTTGACCCTAACCCCATTATAATCTAAAGAAAAGACCCCATGATACTTGTATGAATGCATGTAATATATGTTGATTGTTAGAAGAAAAAACAAATTTTAGAAAAGCATGAAGTAGGGGAGGATTGAGTGATCAACCCTATACACCGAGCGAATAAAGTGCAAATACTTCCGGTGAGGGGTTCGAAGCTCAACTCCCTGTTCCCGGCTCTCGGGAGCACTCTTCATACAAATTATGCATATTTCACTTTGATGACTAGAATTAGTAGAGTTCATACATTGTCCATCATCTTGCCCTATGTGCATATACATATGTGTTTTCTAGAAAGATTGAATTACTCTTGGCCAAGTAGATAGTAGCATACATCCTAGTGCATTTATGTAGGTAGATCGCATCACATGAGTCCTACGCCCTTGTAGTCTTTTGATCTTTTTCTTTCCCTTAGCATGAGGACATGCTAGACTTTAAGTGTGGGGAGGTTGATAAACCCCGTTTTTAGGGTTTATCATGTATAGAATCTAAGGGTTTTATCAATGATCTTCCACACTTATTCTTATAAAACTGCATGATTTTGTGTTTCTTTCCCATTTTTCCTCATAGATGAAAATGTGCTTCTTTTGCATCAAAATGGATACATTGTAATCCTCCTCAATTACCATTAGATGCCTTGATCCGTTTGTTGAGTGATTTCAGAAGTCACAGGGCAAAAATGGCTAAGAGGAATGAAGGAAGCATGCATGAATGGAAGGAGCATGAAACAAAATCAAAGAATTAAAGTTGCACATGCACGCGCACGCGCACCGTGCGCGTACGCGTGGATGCGTTCATCCAGAGCCAGCACAGTAGAGCCGAGCGAGGAGTCGGCGCGCCTATATGGCTGGGCCATATCCCTTATGACGCTCGCGCACACCTTACGCATGCGCGCAAGATCGCAAAGGACCCAGGGACACATACGCGTGTAGTGTGCGTACGTGTCGATGTGTGAACATAATTTTTTAAATGAAACACGTGCCCAGCAATTTCAGGGAGTTCCCAGGCCCTGTTTTGGAGCAGATTTTGGAGGGAAAAGCTTAAGAAGACCAAGGATTAGGAGTGTTAGGACAATTAGTGACAATTCTGGATATTTTTAGGAAGTTAGTTACATTTTATTTCTAGAGAGAGAACCTCCAACTTCTCTCTAGGTTTTCATCCTCCATTGCAAGTTTCCTTGGAATTCTTTGTGATATCCATTGATAATTGACTTTTTGTTTTGCTACAAGTGTAGATCTACTCTTCTTCTACTCTTAATTGATGTTCTTTTGATTCAATTCCTTAGATCTAGATTTGGTTCATTTTGTTACTTTGAATTTGGATTAATGAATTGAGGTTTTATTCAATTGTATGATTGTTGATGATTGTTTGGATTTGATAGCTTTGATTCAATTCTCTTCTCTCAATTGCATCATGTATTCTATAATTTCCTACCAATTGTTTGTGATAATGACAACCTTAGCTTTGGAGTAGATTTCTCTTACTTAGCTTAGGGGTTGAGTTATTGGAGATACTTGAGTAGTTGATATCAATTGAAGATTATGAATTGAGAATTGCTAATTGACTTGGAGTGCACTAAAGCTAGACTTTCCTAGGGTGAGACTAGGACTTGTGACTCAAGTTAGTTAATCTCACTTGACTTTCCTCCATTGTTAGGGGGTTAACTAAGTGAAGCAACAATCAACTCTTAGCACAATTGAAGAAAACTATAATGATGGAACTTTCAATGCTTACCCTTGGCGAAGGCTTTTATTCCAATTAATTGTTGATTGCCTTGCTAGTTTGAATTCTTGCACCAATTCTCAAAACCATAAAAGCTTTCCTAATCAATGATGTACATTCTAAAGCAATTCCTAGGGAGAACGAGCCTGGATCAATACTCTCGATCATAGATTTTAGAATTGTTTGATGCGGTATTCGTGTGTTGGTTAGACTATAGTCACAATCGGATTCATCACTAGTTTCTAACCGGCATAAGAATATTTATGTTCATCAACGACTTCCCTCTCTCTTACCGTATAAATACCCCTCTTCACCACCTTCAATTTCACACATCATACACACTCCTACCTCCCTTGGCCGAAACCAACACACTCCTCCATGTCCTCCATTTCTTCTTCTTCTACTCCTTTCTCTCTTCTTTTGCTCGAGGACGAGCAAACCTTTTAAGTTTGGTGTGGGAAAAAGCTCTGCTTTTTTTGTTTTTTCATAACCATTAATGGCACCTAAGGCCGGAGAAACCTCTAGAAAGAGAAAAGGGAAGGCAATTGCTTCCACCTCCGAGTCATCGGAGATGGAGAGATTCATCTCAAAGGTCCATCAAGACCACTTCTATGAAGTTGTGGCTAAGAAAAGGGTGATCCCCGAAGTCCCCTTTATGCTCAAAAAGAGTGAATATCCGGAGATCCAACGTAAGGTTCAAAGAAGAGGTTGGGAAGCTCTCACCAACCCCATCCAACAAGTCGAAATCTTAATGGTTCAAGAGTTCTATGCTAAATCATGGATCACTAAGAACCATGATCAAGGTGTGAACCCGAACCCAAAGAATTGGCTCACAATGGTTCGGGGGAATTACTTGGATTTCAGTCCGGAAAATGTGAGGTTGGCATTCAACTTGCCAATAATGCAAGGAGATCCTCACCCTTTCACTAGAAGGGTCAACTTTGATCAAAGGTTGGACCAAGTCCTCATAGACATCTGTGTGGAAGGAGCTTAATGGAAGAGAGACTCCAGAGGCAAGCCAGTTCAACTAAGAAGGCTTGACCTCAAACCCGTGGCTAGGAGATGGTTGGTGTTCATCCAACGCTCTATCATTCCTACTAGCAACCGGTCTGAAGTTACAATAGACCGGACTATCATGATCCATAGTATCATGAATGGAGAGGAAGAACTATACAAGGTGGCGGAAAAGCCCTCTACTTTGGCAAGGTTAGCCTTCCCTCATCTCATTTGTAACCTATGCAATTCAGCTGGAATTGTCATAGAGGAAGACACCCTCATTGAAGAGGACAAACCCATCACTAAAAAGAGGATGGAGCAAACAAGAGAGCCCACTCATGGACCTTAACAAGAGCATGAGGAAGTTCCTTATCAAGAAATCCCTGAGATGCCTCAAGGCATACACTTTCCTCTACAAGGTTATTGGGAGCAACTCAATACCTCTTTAGGAGATTTGAGTTCTAACATGGGGCAACTAAGGATGGAGCACCAAGAGCACTCCATTATCCTCCATGAAATCAGAGAGGACCAAAGAGCCATGAGAGAGGAGCAACAAAGGCAAGGAAGATTTATTGAGGAGCTAAAGCACTCCATAGGATCTTCAAGAGGAATAACTAGCCGCCGTGACTAAGGTGGACCCGTTCTTTAATTTCCTTGTTCTTATTTTTCTGTTTTTCGGTTTTCTATGCCTTATGTTTTGTTTATATTTTTGTCTTTATTACATGATCATAAGTGTTTAGTGTCTATGTCTTAAAGCTATGAATGTCCTATGAATCCTTCACCTTTCTTAAATGAAAAATGCTTTTATTTGCAAAAGAACAAGAAGTACATGAATTTCGAATTCTATCTTGAAATTAGCTTAATTATTTTGATATGGTGGCAATACTTTCTATTTTCTAAATGAATGCTTGAACAGTGCATATTTTTTGATAGTGAAGTTTATGAATGTTAAAATTGTTGGCTCTTGAAAGAATAGTGAAAAAAGAGAAATGTTATTGATAATCTGAAAAAATCATAAAATTGATTCTTGAAGCAAGAAAAAGCAGTGAAAAACAAAGCTTGCGAAAAAAATGTGAAAAAATAAAGAAAAAAGAAAAAGAAAAAGAAAAAGCAAGTAGAAAAAGCCAGTTGCCCTTTAAACCAAAAGGCAAGGGTAAAAAGGATCCAAGGCTTTGAGCATTAATGGATAGGAAGGCCCAAAGGAATAAAATCCTGGCCTAAGCAGCTAAATCAAGTTGTCCCTAACCATGTGCTTGTGGCGTGAAGGTGTCAAGTGAAAAGCTTGAGACTGAGCAGTTAAAGTCATGGTCCAAAGCAAAAAAAGTGTGCTTAAGAGCTCTGGGTACCTCTAACTGGGGACTCTAGCAAAGCTGAGTCACAATCTGAAAAGGTTCACCCAGTTATGTGTCTGTGGCATTTATGTATCCGGTGGTAATGCTGGAAAACAAAATGCTTAGGGTCACAGCCAATACTCATAAAGTAGCTGTGTTCAAGAATCAACATACTGAACTAGGAGAATCAATAACACTATCTGAATTATGAGTTCCTATGGATGACAATCATTCTAAACTTCAAAGGATAAAGTGAGATGCCAAAACTGTTCAGAAGCAAAAAACTACTAGTCCCACTCATCTAATTGAAACTAATCTTCATTGATATTTTTGGAATTTATTGTATATTCTCTTCTTTTTATCCTATTTTGTTTTTAGTTGCTTGGGTACAAGCAACAATTTAAGTTTGGTGTTGTGATGAGCGGATAATTTATACCTTTTTTGTCATTGTTTTTACATAGTTTTTAGTATGTTTTAGTTACTTTTTATTATATTTATATTAGTTTTTATTCAAAACTCACATTTCTAGACTTTACTATGAGTTTGTATGTTTTTTGTGATTTCAGGTTTTTTCTGGCTGAAATTGAGAGACTTGAGCAAAAATCTGATTCAGAGGCTGAGAAAGGACTGCAGATGTTGTTGGATTCTGACCCTCCTGAACTCGAAGTGGATTTTCTGGAGCTACAGAAGCCTAATTGGCACTCTCTCAACTGATTTGGAAAGTAGACATCTTGGGCCTTCCAGCAATATATAATAGTCCATATTTTTCCCGAGATTTGATGGCCCAAACTAGCGTTCAAACGCCCACCAAAGACCCTTTTTTGGAGTAAAACGCCAGAACTGGCACCAGAACTGGAGTTAAATGCCCAAAATGGCACCCAAGCTGGTGTTTAACTCCAAGAATGGCCTATACACATGAAAGCTTCAATGCTCAGCCCAAGCACACACCAAGTGGGCCCCGAAAGTGAATTTCTGCACTATCTGCACTTAGTTACTTATTTTCTGTAATCCCTAGTAACTAGTTTAGTATAAATAGCACTTTTTACTATTGTATTAGGGAGATTATGCCATATTTCACGTTTGGAGAGGCTGGCCATTTGGCCATGCCTAGACCTTTTTCTCTTATGTATTTTCTACAGTGGAGTTTCTACACCTCATAGATTAAGGTGTGGAGCTTTGCTGTTCTTCATGAATTAATGCAAGTACTATTGTTTCTCTTTCAATTCACGCTTACTTCTTCTCCAAGATATACTCTCGTACTTAATTCAGTTAAGTCAAAATGAAGGGGTGACCCGTGACAATCACCCAATATCTTCGTTACTCGCTTAGCCAAGATCCGCGTGCCTGACAACCACAAGCGGTCTACATGATGTTTAACGTAGTCGTTGGATGACAGCCGGAGTATATTCTCTTGGGTCTCTAATCCACGGACTGAGTCCGTGAGATTATGATCTTCGTGGTATAGGCTAGAACCATTGGCAGCATTCCTGAGATCCGGAAAGTCTAAACCTTGTCTGTGGTATTCCGAGTAGGATCTGGGAAGGGATGACTGTGACGAGCTTCAAACTTGCGAATGTTGGGGGCAGTGACAGTGTGCAAAAGGATAAGGGTCCTATTCCGACGCTAGTGAGAACCGACAAATGATTAGCCATGCGGTAGCTGTACCTGATATTTTTCATCCGAGACGAGAAATCTGACAGTTGATTAGCCGTGCAGAGATCGTACTTGGTATTTTTCATCCGAGAGGATCATACAGCTTGCCATGGAAGGGAGCACGCATGATTGGAAGAAGACAATAGGAAAGCAGAGGTTCAGAAGCAACAAAGCATCTCCAAACGCTTATCTGAAATTCCCACCAATGAATCACATAAGTATCTTTATTTTATTTTTTGTTTTATTTAGCTTTTAATTATCAAAACCTCATAACCATTTGAATCCGCCTGACTAAGATTTACAAGATGACCATAGCTTGCTTCAAGCCGACAATCTCCATGGGATCGACCCTTACTCACGTAAGGTATTACTTAGACGACCCAGTGCACTTGCTAGTTAGTTGTGCGGAGTTGTAAAAAGTGTGAATCATAATTTTCCACACCAGTAGGCATACACTAGAAATCCTGATTCTGCTGCATCTTAAATTTTTTTTAGCTTTTTACACCAGATTTCCGGCATCCATAACTTCCTCTACAAAATTCAGTTTTCCACAAAATTTATATCGTTCTCAAGCTTATAAAACCCTCTTTAATTTAAAACAAATCTTATCTTCATTCAAAATTTGAGACTCAAGTTATGGACTACCAAAGTTCATAAAAATTAGATTTCGGTCAAAACCTCAAACCTTTATTTTCTATAAAATTTAGCTTACCATACCTACTCATTGTCCCAATTAATCAGCACCAACACACATATATAGCACTTCAAAACAAGTCCACCACCTACTCAACAATTCACAAACTCTTCAAACTTTACTCTTCATCAAATCACATACTAAGTTCCCACCTTCATCAACATTAACATCATCATCATACTAGCATATATATATATATATATATATATATATATATATATATATATATATATATATATATATTCAACCCATATTGCAAACACCAAGAAAATATCATAAACTTATCATGACCATATTCGTCAACTCATGCTCAACACTAATTTATCCATAAATATCATAAAAACTAATTATTCAATATATTCAACCACTTCAACTTATCTTATAGTTCTCTAGTCTAAGTTTTCACATAGCATTACATATTAAATGCGCGAAACCTAAACTATACCTTGCCGATTTCTATGTATTATCCCAAGCAATCCTCTTAGGTGAGAAGGCAAAGATTTAACACCACAATTCAGCTCTAACACCCACCAAGTTTCCAATCAAGCTTCTAATAGCTCCAAATCATATATATAAACATACACCTAATACATGATTCATATACCCAAATACCAAATTCAATACCCAACATGTAAAATCAAAGGATCAGATATGATTCTTCAAATTCTCACCTTACTAAAGCGTCACACAAGCAAGAGTGAACGTTTTCCTCAAGCTAATCGAGTCCTATAACATCAAGGAAGCAAAATCTCACTACCACTTACATAATTTTAAAAAAAACAAGAGGGAAGAGAAACTGGATTGGTAGTGAAGCTTACCAACAAAATTGTTGTGATAGATTCATAGAGCTCGACGCACTAGACGCGTGGCCGCAAACGGTGTGACGATCGGAGCTTGGAGCAAGAAGTTATGGTGGTTTGATTAAAGGGTTAGGGTTTTTTTTGTTTTTTTCTTCCCCCTTCTCAAAAGGTTGCAGCGTGAATGAAGAGCAATGAAGAAGGGGAGCTGGGTTTTTGGATAATTATGGCTGGGCTGAATTGGGCCTTGGACCCATTCCGTTCGACCCAATCTTAGGCCAAATTCTTTGAAATTAGTGTCAAAATTCTTGTTTTAATTAGCTCTATCCTATTTTACTATAAAATTAACATTTCTAATTTTTTATTAAAATTAATTTATTGATTAATTATTTGCTAATTTTCTGTGATTTATACGGCTGGAGATGGAGAAGAATTTTACAAAAAGTATGCACATGTTTTAGTATCCGCAATTCAATTAAAACAAAAGATAAGTAAGGTGTTTGATGAAAATATATTTTTTGATCAAAGGAAAGTTTTAAAATAAAAAAAATTCAAGCTGATCAGTAGTTGATAAAAAAAATTTGTCAAAAAATAAAAAAAGAACACTCACAAAAGAGGGATGTAAAGCAAGGATTATTTTTAAAAGAAATTCGAATAAGCATCTACTTGATTTAGTAGAGTTCTGGAATGACATTTGATTCTGCTATAAAGTCTCAAAGGCATAAAAAAATAGTAGAATACTACTCTTCATTCTAGACCTGAATTAAAATTGCACAAAAATATAAAAAATTATGGTATGAAAATTTATACCGATGAAAATTTTTATATATTTCAAATTGAATATGGAGTACTTGCGTGGATTATTGTGGAATTGAAGAACAAAAGAGCAAGACAAAAATCACTGTTTTTAGTACTTGAAGAGCATTATAGATAATGGCATTTAATCAAAGTGAAGTTACTTATTATCCATCTAATCATGTAGCACATTATTCGTGTAAAGTGTTTGAAAAATGAAAGGAGGTTTACAAATTGAGTCACAATTAACAAAAATGAAAGGTGATTTTCTTCTAAGCAAAAAGGATGAGTTAGAGTATTTTCTTAGTATCAATATTTTTGAAAATGTTGATATTCTTCCTCCTGAATATTCAAACACCAAAGATGTGAAAAACGTATTAAAGGGAGTAAAGAAAAGGCAATTGAATAACAACAGAAGAAAACAAGACTTTGCAAGGCTTGTAAGCAATTTGCACATAATGATAGTCGAAATTGCCCTGCCAAAACCTCCTAAAGTTGGTAAGAAGTCTTATTATGAGTGTTAGTCACTTTTTCTTAATAACTTAGTTTAAATACTTATTCGACATAAAATTAGAAAGAGTTAATTATACTTATGTTTAAAATCAACACTAATCTACTTTTTGTTTTTTATTGTAGGAAACTAGTATTGCATACGAGAAACAATTGCTTTTGCGAGAGAAGAGAGGCATATATTGTCCATATTTTATTTTAGTTTTTCTTTTATGATTGTATTCCGTATTTTTCTTATGAGTTGTGGTATGTTGTTGGTGAGGTCATAGTTGTCGGAACCGAACTAATGATCAAACCGGTTAAATTACTGGTTTATTAGTTTATTAGTTCAACTGATAAATTACTGGTTGAACCAGTAAAATCGGTCTCACGTAAATAAAAATATAAAATAGTCAAAAACTTAAAATTAAAATTTGAAATACATATCTTCACTAACATTTTATGAAGAATCAAGTCTCAAATTCTAAAAATAACTAATATAAAAAAACATAAAATTTGTCAGTACTACTACAATAGTATCTTCATTTGATATAATAAGAGTAACAATTATTTCACAAAACCTATCAGCTAACTATAATATTAGTAGATTTTAACACTAGCATCAAAACAAATAACTTTAACCACAATACTAGCATTGAAATAGATCAAGCAGATTAATAAATTTTTAGTGAAATTTATATTTATATTGATAATAGTACATAATTAAAATATAATTAATTCAAAAAATAGAGAATACAAAATTAAGTTAAATTAGATATCTATAAAATTATGTAATTAAATGTATACTATATAATTAGTATTTGTCATATATAATAATAAGAAGCATGATGGTTGAGCGGCAAATTGAGAGTGGTTGCAACTTTAAGGTTCAATCGGTTTTTACCGGTTTTTACTGGTCCACACCGATTCTCTTCTTTGAACGGTCTAAGGAGTAAACTGAACTAGCTTAAGATCTAATTTATTGATTTTTCGGTCGAACTAACCGGTCCGATTCAGTTTTTATAACTATGGGTGGGGTGATACATGCATGATGGGTGAAGATAATCTTGTTGTGATTGAGTTGGTACTATTTGTGTTATAATTATTGTGAATTTGAGACTCATATGATACTTGATCTGTCCTTGATGACAATATCAAAAGGGATGATAGGTCACATGTCAAAATATAACTTTGAATTATTGTGGCATTACTATTTTATTATTTTTTTATTTATTTGTTCTACTTTTTAATAGTTATATTCTACATTAATTTAGATTTTAGCCCATCATAAGCCAATCATTTTTACAAATAGAAACACTTTTGACCTAATTGTTTCAAAATGTAAAAATCTAATGAAAAATCCTAGAAGTAGTCAAATAACCCTTTTAAAAAATGCAAATAGAGTAACACACTTTTTAGCCAAATTAGCAAGTAGCCAACCAAATAAAGTGTAGTTGGAAGAGATTCTATCTGATGTCACTAATTTGGCTCTTCTTAATGTTATTGACTTAGTATTTGAGTGTGAGGTTTATCACTTTTTTATTGTTGCCTGCAATTTTAAGTGATTTATACAACGGCTTGGTATGCCATTATAATCTGTATTTTTAAACAAATCTGAATCCAATTTTTTTTTTAAAGACTCTTCTATCCTTCTTTTCAAATTACTTGTTTTACAATGTTTGGAAGTCCCTACAGTTGCAGCCATATGGGAACATGGGAGATTCTTCTCTTATTGCAATATTATCCTTCCACCTTCTCAAATTAAGAATGTAGTTTTTAAATAGCCACGGGGTATTTTTTCAATTCTTAAAAGATCAATTTTAATGTCAAAGAAGAATTGAAAGAGGTTTTCTCTGTGATCCATCATCTTAAACTCCTCCGATTATCTCTATATTGCAAATAGCACTGCTTTCAAAGTTCTAGCTCTAAAATCTCTGTCAGCGAGAAGTCTCCTGCCCAAGCTTCGTGAGCATCTTTCAATATCCTCCTTTATATCCTCGTCAATGAATTGCACTATCTAATTTTCTGCAGATCCTGTTGCAGGGCTGTTCTACTGGGAGCAACGTTCGCTACCATTTGGTTCATCACACGTGGTGAAAATTCTCACAATCAAGATTTTAAGAAAATAAAAAAGCCATAGCAGAATAATAAAAAAAACCCATAATAATAAGGCATCAAATAAAATCATCACCTATTTTGCATACGTAAATGATCAAACTAAAAAATAATTAATTTATATAATAGTAATCAATGTAAAATAAATTATCAAATTTAAATTATAATTATCAGAACCGAACCAATAATTAATCCAGTTAGAGTATTGGATTAATGGATTATTAATTTAACAATTGAATATTTGATTGAATTGTTAATCCGTTTATAATTAAATATTTACATATTTTTTATTTTATAATAAATAAATTTTATTTTGTTTTGATATTCAATTAATTATAATGTTTATATTTTAAAATTAATTAATTTGTTTGTACTTGTTATATTTTTGAGTATTTATTAAAAAAATATTAATAAATATTATATAATTATGAATAAACAAAATATATTATAATTAATAAAAATACTTTTGTTTTTATTTTTTAATTTATAAATATATAAAAATAATAATGAATTGAAGGTTTTAGTATATATGAATTATCCCTCTAATGAAATATATGTATTGAAAAGCATAATATATAGCATAGTTATCAGGAGCAAATCGGTGATCGAACCAGTCAGACTACTGATTCACTAATTCATTAGTTCAATCGGTGAATTACTGGTTGAATTGGTTAATCCAATTATTATTAAATAATTATATAAAATTTTAATATTTTTTTCTTCACAATAAATATTTTTTCAATTTTATTTTTATACCAAAGTAACTATTATTATTTAAATTTTAATAACTAATTGATTATTATATACCTATTATGTTGTTATATACTATGTGCAATTATTGAAAAAATAACATTAATAAATGTTATATAATCATAAAAAATTGTTATAACTAATAAAAATATTTGTTATTTTTTGGTTGGTGTTAAACAAAATTTATATTTATAATAATAATTAATCATAATTAAAAAATATAATTAATTTAAAATAAATGAGTATAAAACTAAAATAATATAAAATAATTTAACTATACTTTTTTACTATATATCAATTGAATAGCATATTTATTACTGAGAAGCATCACAACTTAGTGACAAGATGAATACTGTACAACTTGGAGATCCAATCCATGCAGAAGGAAGTTTTTGATAACTCGCCAAAATATGTCATCAACTTCAAAGTTGATCGATCCAATTTTGACAATGGTTTTGACCGATTTTGATCATTCTTTCAGATTTAATTGGTTGGAATGTTTAAAGTTTAACTTAGATTGAATCTTGATCTAATTCATCAATTTCTAGGTCAAACCAGTCATTTTGATTCAGTTTTAATAATTAGAATAATTATCCAAATTATTTTTTGAGGTTTTTAAAATTGGACATTTTAGTCCTTAGGTTTTAAAATACACAAAATAGCTCTTGAAGTTTATTTTTGTTAGACAATACAGTTCCTCATCAATTTTTGCCGTTAGTAAATAATGTTAACTATTGATGTGGAACATTAACTCGCATACGTGACCGTTAAATGTCCACGTGTGAGAGGTGGACAATTCAGTCCTTGGGTTCATTCAAAACCATGCCATTTTTAAACACAATTCTTACTCCATATTTAAGCTTGTTGCTCTGGAGAATGGAAACCTTAGTTCATCTCTAAAGGTTGTCCCAGTTCCAATGGCCAATAGTGGACAAAACTCAGCATTTTCTAGACGCCGAAGAGGGAGGCTCAGCCATGCTATCGCCGAAAATAAGGGGATTAAGCATTGGACAACACCCGAAGTGCCTTTGTGGGTTATATGCAATTATCACCAAATTAAGCATAGTGGAGAATCCCATAAAGTTATTCTTTGGGTGTCTAATGTATAAGATAATTAATTCTATTCTATATTTTGATTTTGCATATGATTTAAGTATATGATGTTTCTGAATTTTATGTTATTGCAGGAAAAGCAATCTCACTATAACTTCTTTGGTTTGTTTGACATGGTCTTTGACATCAATCACAAAAATGGTGGTATAGATGATGTTGCTACTGCTAATCAATTGGATGATGTGATTGTTGGATTCCAAGAGAAATTATGGAGCTGCATGAGAGGGTGGTTGCATTAGAGGAACTTTTTAATTTTAATATGGAGAGGGGTTGGTGTATAGCAGGGTTATGGAGGTATATGGTGTTTCACCGGGGTATGATGGTTGCGCAACACAAATCGGACCGTCCGATGGGGGTACTGTAATTGGACAGACCGAGTACAGAAATCGGACGGTATACAAAATCCTGGATCCGATTTGTATACTGGTTCCAGTGGCACGCATACAGTTGTTCTCCGGATGGATTCGATGCTTCTAATAATTCTTGGAATGTTACCCCCTCCAGCAGCATCACTTCCACCCTCACACACAAATCTCTCTCTGTTTCCTCCCAACCCCACACAGCTCTCTATTTTCGGCCGTTGCTCAAGGATCACATAACAGTTGAAAAAAATTTAAACACAATGCCAAGAAGACGAAGAATTAAAGAAGTGAATCAGCTAGAATTTCACATTGTTAATTATCTCGGGCATTCAAATTATGTAAGTATTTTATTATCTAATATTTTGATTTAATAAAAATAATAGTGATAATATTAGATTTTAGTAACAATATTATAGTTGCAGTAATTAAATGTAGACAAATGGTTTGATTATTGTTAAGTTTAGGAATTTAGGAATAGAGTAGAATTAATTAGTTTATAAAGTCTGAATTTTTTATTAATAATATGTTTCATTTTGGAATGAAATATATGACTGTTGATTATTATGTTTTCGGTGGAATGAATGAAATCAATTTTTTTTTTATTATTATTATTATTATTATAATATGTTGGAAGGAAATTTTAATTAATATATTTTTGTTTTAATTGCATTGTACTAGAAGTAGAAATATGAATTTAGAAGTAGAAGTATGAATTTATGATATTTAAGTTAAGAAAAAAAAGAATTTAATAAATTATTCTTGATTATTGATAATTGAATGTAACATAATTTAGGATAATTTTGACAATAAATTAGTGAAGACCGTACTTAAAACACAAATTTAATATATTGTTTTATGATTATTATTAATAATAACGATGGTTTTTTAATATAATAATAATAGTAATAATAATAATATGAGTGTGAAAAACACTTATGAACTTATTCTAGTTATTATGTTATTATATATATGTTTTGTAAGGTAAAGAAAATATATATATAAATTTTTTAAATAATTTATGATTATTGAACTTATTCTGGTTATGCATAAGTTATGGGTGCAAAATATAATTTTACTGGTATAATGGACATGTGAGCATAATTATATTATTATTAATATAATTATATACTGGTAGTTATAACGAAAATGTGATATTGTAGGGTTCACGGATGTTGATATGTGATCACTTTATGCCGTCAAATCCGTACAACCCAATTGTTGAGGGGCATTTACGAGACATTGATTTATATCATGTTTCGCAGATTGGATTCATCCCATGCCAGTTAGCAATGATTAATGCTTTAATCGAGAGATGACAGCTAGAGACTCACACATTTTATTTTTCTGTTGGTGAGTGTGCTGTGACGTTGGAGGATGTGGCGATAATTCTCGGTCTATCGACAAATGGAATTCCGGTTACAGGACCAACCATGAGTAGTTTTGTGGCCTTGGAGGCCGAGTGTTTGTACCAGTTTGGGGTTGCACCGAGGAAGACGGACTGTAGAGGAAGCTTTATAAAATTGACATGGATTAGGGATTTGAAGGATCGCATAGCGTTGACTGATGATATTCAGATTCAGAGGTACGTAAAGTGTCACATAATGTTATTTGGGATAATTCTGTTAGGAGACAAGTCGGGTGTAGTGGTGCACTGGAAATTTCTTCCTTTGCTCTGTAACTTCGCTGGGATCATACAGTTTAGTTGGGGTTCAGCATGTCTCGCACACTTGTATAGATCATTGTGTAAGGCTACTCGTGTCGACTGTAAGGAGATGAATGGACCACTGACACTTTTGCTTACTTGGGCTTGGATCCGTCTCCCATTTCTTGCCCCGATTCCCGACAATCCCTGAGTGTTTCCGATTGCAAACAGGTAAAATGAATTCATGTATGTGTTGAAAGCTCTACTAGAAATTGTATTTTATTTTTTACAGAATAAGTTAAATAAGAGATTTCTGACAGCAGGTGGCGCTACTGGGAACGTGAAAATTATGCTTACCGATACCATACGCTTGCGCACTATAGGAGGTTGTTAGATGATCTGCAAAAAGGACATGTATGTTGTACAAAACTAGTACCTGCTTTAGTTTGATAAATGAATTAATTGGTGTGTAGTCATCTGGTAGTTTTGATGTGTCCAGTTTATTTGGCAGGCTTATGGCTGATGAGCGGATAATTTATACGCTTTTTGACATTGTTTTTAGTATGTTTTTAGTAGGATCTAGTTACTTTTAGGGATGTTTTTAATAGATTTTGTGTTAAATTCACATTTCTGGACTTTACTATGAGTTTGTGTGTTTTTCTGTGATTTCAGGTATTTTCTGGCTGAAATTGAGGGACTTGAGCAAAAATCAGATTCAGAAGTTGAAAAAGGACTGCTGATGCTGTTGGATTCTGACCTCCCTGCACTTAAAGTGGATTTTCTGGAGCTACAGAACTCGAAATGGCGCGCTTCCAATTGCGTTGGAAAGTAGACATCCAGGGCTTTCCAGCAATATATAATAGTCCATACTTTGGCCAAGAATTGACGATGTAAACTGGCGTTCAACGCCAGCCTTCTGCCCAAATCTGGCGTCCAGCGCCAGAAAAGGATCCAAAACCAGAGTTGAACGCCCAAACTGGCACAAAAACTGGCGTTCAACTCCACAAATGGCCTCTGCACGTGTAACACTCAAGCCCAAGCCCAAACACACACCAAGTGGGCCCAGGAAGTGGATTTATGCATCAATTACTTACTCATGTAAACCCTAGTGACTAGTTTATTATAAATAGGACCTTTTACTATTGTATTAGGTATCTTTGGATTACCTTATGATCCTTTGATCACGTTTCAGGGGGCTGGCCATCTCGGCCATGCCTGGACCTTCACTTATGTATTTTTAACGGTAGAGTTTCTACACTCCATAGATTAAGGTGTGGAGCTCTGCTGTTCCTCAAAGATTAATGCAAGTACTACTATTTTCTATTCAATTCTTCTTATTTCGCTTCTAAGATATCCATTCGCACCCAAGAACATGATGAAGGTGATGATTATGTGTGACGCTCATCATCCTTCTCCCTTATGAACGCGTGCCTGACAACCACTCCCGTTCTACATTAGAATTGAATGAGTATCTCTTAGATCTCTTAGTCGGAATCTTCGTGGCGTAAGCTAGAATGATGGCGGCATTCAAGAGAATCCGGAAAGTCTAAACCTTGTCTGTGGTATTCCGAGTAGGATTCAATGATTGAATGACTGTGACGAGCTTCAAACTCGCGAGTGCTGGGCGTTAGTGACAGACGCAAAAGGAGGGTGAATCCTATTCCAGCATGATCGAGAACCGACAGATGAATAGCCGTGCCGTGACAGGGTGCGTGAGCATATGATTCACTGAGAGGAGGGGATGTAGCCACTGACAACGGTGATGCCCTTGCATACAGCCAGCCATGGAAAGGAGTAAGACCGATTGGATGAAGATAGCAGGAAAGCAGAGGTTCAGAGGAACGAAAAGCATCTCCATTAGCTTATCTGAAATCCCTGCCAATGAATCTACATAAGTATCTCTATCCCTTTTATTGTTTATTTTAATCTAATAAAGTATCATGTTTAAATCCGCCTGACTGAGATTTACAAGGTGACCATAGCTTGCTTCAAGCCAACAATCTCTGTGGGATCGACCCTTACTCACGTAAGGTTTATTACTTGGACGACCCAGTGCACTTGCTGGTCATATGTGCGAAATTGTAAGAGAGTCACAATTCATGCACCAAGTTTTTGGCGCCGTTGCCGGGGATTGTTCGAGTTTGGACAACTGACGGTTCATCTTGTTGCTCAGATTAGGTAATTTTCTCTTTGTTTTCTTTTCAAAAATTTTTCAAAAATTATTTCAAAAATCTCTCATCTGTTTTCGAAAAAAAAAATAATAAAAATGTTTTCAAAAATTTTATTCAAGATTTTTAAGAATGAATTCTAGTGTTTCATGATGATTTGTTGAATCCTGGCTGGCTGTAAGCCATGTCCAATCTTTTGGACTGGGATTTCAACTTATCATCACAAGAGATTCTCACACACTTAGTTGTTCTATACATGAAAAAACTTACATGCTAAAGCTTGGCTGGCTATTAAGCCATACCTGACCCTTTGATTGGAGCTTTAGAGCATAAGATTCCTGGAATTCATATTAAAAATTTTGAATCCTTATTTTTCTCTTTTCTAAATAATTTTCGAAAAATATAAAATAAAAAAAAATCCAAAAAAAATTAGAAAATCATAAAAATCAAAAATATTTTTCTGTTTCTTGTTTGAGTCTTGAGTCATGTTATAAGTTTGGTGTCATTTGCATGTGCATCTTGCATTTTTTTCGAAAAAAATCATGCATTCATAGTGGTCTTCATGATCTTCAAGTTGTTCTTGGTAAGTCTTCTTGTTTGATCTTGATGATTTTTTGTTTTGTGTCTTTTCATGTTTATCATATGCATTCTTGAATTCTTAGTGCGTAAGCATTAAAGAATTCTAAGTTTGGTGTCTTGCATGTTTTCTTTGCATGAAAATTTTTTCAAAATTGTGTCTATGATGTTCATCTTGACATTCAAAGTGTTCTTGGTGTTCATCTTGACATTCATAGCATTCTTGCATGCATCACATGTTTTGATTTAAAAATTTCATGCATTGCATCTTTTTAGTGTTTTTCTCTTGCATCATAAAAATTTCAAAAATCAAAAAAATATCTTTCCCTTTTTCTCTCATTAAATTCGAAAATTTGGATTGACTTTTTCAAAAATTTTTAAAAATCAAAGTTGTTGCCAATGAGTCAAATCAAATTTTCAATTTGAAAATCTTATCTTTTTCAAAATCTTTTTCAAAAATCAAATCTTTTTCAAAATTTTTAGCTATTTTCGAAAATTTCAAAAATATTTTTCAAAAATCTTTTTCTTATTTTTATATAAAATTTTCGAAAATAACTAATCAATTAATGTTTTGATTCAAAAATTTGAAGTTTGTTACTTGCTTGTTAAGAAAGATTCAAACTTTAAATTCTAGAATCATATCTTGTGATTTCTTATGAACCAAGTCATTAATTGAGATTTTAAAAAAAAATCAAATCTTTTTCAAAACTAATTTCAATCATATCTTTTCAAAAATATCTTCTTATCTTATCTTTTTCAAAAATATCTTCTCAAAATATCTTTTCTAACTTCCTAACTTCTTATCTTTTCAAAATTTGTTTCAACTAACTAACTAACTTTTTGTTTGTTTCTTAACTTTTTCAAAACTACCTAACTAACTCTCTCTCTCTCTAATTTTCGAAAATATCTCTCCCTTTTTCAAAATTTCTTTTTAATTAACTATTATTTTAAATTTTAAATTCTAATTTTCGAAAAAAAAAAATTTCGAAAAAAAATACTAACAATTTTCAAAAAAACAATTTTCAAAAATCACTAACTCTTTTTCAAAATAATTTTCGAAAATTATTCCTCCCCCATCTCATTCTATTTATTCATTCATGTCCTAACATCTCATCTCACATTCCAATCCTCACAGTTGTGTTTCTTCCTTTACATCACATCCTTTATCTCCCCCTCTTCTTCTACTTACAAAGGGATCCCTATACTGTGGTATAAAGGATCTCTATTATTATTATCATTTTTCTGGCCATTCTTCCTTGTCATATGAGCAGGAGCAAGGATAAGAACATTCTTGTGGAAGCAGATCCAGAACCTGAAAGGACTCTGAAGAGAAAATTAAGAGAAGCTAAAATACAACAATCCAGAGATAACCTTTCAGAAATTTTCGAACAGGCAGAGGAGATGGCAGCCGAAAATAATAATAATGAAAGGAGGATGCTTGGTGACTTTACTGCACCTAATTCCAATTTACATGGAAGAAGCATCTCCATTCCTGCCATTGGAGCAAACAACTTTGAGCTGAAACCTCAATTAGTTTCTCTGATGCAGCAGAACTGCAAGTTTCATGGACTTCCATCTGAAGATCCTTTTCAGTTCTTAACTGAATTCTTACAGATATGTGATACTGTAAAGACTAATGGAATAGATCCTGAAGTCTACAGGCTCATGCTTTTCCCTTTTGCTGTAAGAGACAGAGCTAGATTATGGTTGGATTCTCAACCCAAAGATAGCCTGAACTCTTGGGATAAGCTGGTCACGGCTTTCTTAGCCAAGTACTTTCCTCCTCAAAAGCTGAGCAAGCTTAGAGCGGATGTTCAAACCTTCAGACAGAAAGAAGTTGAATCCCTCTATGAAGCTTGGGAAAGATACAAACAGTTGACCAAAAAGTGTCCTTCTGACATGCTTTCAGAATGGACCATCCTGGATATATTCTATGATGGTTTATCTGAGCTATCAAAGATGTCACTGGACACTTCTGCAGGTGGATCCATTCACCTAAAGAAAACGCCTGCAGAAGCTCAAGAACTCATTGACATGGTTGCTAATAACCAGTTCATGTACACTTCTGAAAGGAATCCTGTGAATAATGGGACGCCTATGAAGAAGGGAGTTCTTGAGGTTGATACTCTGAATGCCATATTGGCTCAGAATAAAATATTGACTCAGCAAGTCAATATGATCTCTCAGAGTCTGCATGGAATGCAAGCTGCATCCAACAGTACTCAAGAGGCATCTTCTGAAGAAGAAGCCTATGATCCTGAGAACCCTGCAATAGCAGAGGTAAATTATTTAGGTGAACCTTATGGAAACACCTATAACTCAACATGGAGAAATCATCCAAATTTCTCATGGAAGGATCAAAAGCCCCAACAAGGCTTTAATAATGGTGGAAGAAACAGGTTTAGCAATAGCAAGCCTTTTCCATCATCAACTCAGCAACAGACAGAGAACTCTGAACAAAATGCTTCTAATTTAGCAAATCTAGTCTCTGATCTATCTAAGGCCACTGTAAGTTTCATGAATGAAACAAGGTCTTCCATTAGAAATCTGGAAGCACAAGTGGGCCAGCTGAGTAAAAGGATCACTGAAATCCCTCCTAGTACTCTCACAAGCAATACAGAAGAGAACCCAAAAGGAGAGTGCAAGGCCATTGACATAAGCGCCATGGCCGAACCTGTGAGGAGAGGAGAGGATGTGAATCCCAAGGAGGAAGACCCCCTGGGACGTCCAGTGGTCAATAAGGAGCTTCCCTCTGAGGAACCAAAGGACTCTGAGGCTCATCTAGAGACCATAGAGATTCCATTAAACCTCCTTATGCCCTTCATGAGCTCTGATGAGTATTCCTCTTCTGAAGAGAATGAGGATGTCACTGAAGAGCAAACTGCCAAGTTTCTTGGTGCAATCATGAAGCTGAATGCCAAATTGTTTGGCATTGATGCTTGGGAAGTTGAACCTCCCTTGTTCATCAATGAACTAAGTGATCTGGATCAACTGACATTGCCTCAGAAGAGACAGGATCCTGGAAAGTTCATAATACCCTGTACCATAGGCACCATGATCTTTAAGGCTCTGTGTGACCTTGGTTCAGGAATAAACCTCATGCCCCTCTCTGTAATAGAGAAATTGGGAATCTATGGGGTGCAAGTTGCTAAAATCTCACTAGAGATGGCAGACAGCTCAAGAAGACAGGCTTATGGACAAGTAGAAGATGTATTAGTAAAGGTTGAGGGCCTTTACATACCTACTGATTTCATAGTCCTGGACACTGGAAAGGAAGAGGATGAATCCATCATCCTAGGAAGACCTTTCCTGGCCACAGCAAGAGCTGTGATTGATGTTGACAGAGGTGAAATAGTCCTTCAATGGAATGAGAACTCCCTTGTATTCAAAACTCAAGGATCTCCCTCTGCAACCATGGAGAGGAAGCAGGAAAAGCTTCTCTCCAAGCAGAGTCAACCAGAGCCCCCACAGTCAAACTCTAAGTTTGGTGTTCGGAGGCCACAACCAAACTCTAAGTTTGGTGTTGAACTCCCATATCCAAACTCTAAGTTTGGTGTTGGAGAGTTTCAACAAAGCTCTGCACATCTGTGAGGCTCCATGAGAGCCCACTGTCAAGCTATTGACATTAAAGAAGCGCTTGTTGGGAGGCAACCCAATGTTTATCTAATTCTTATTTTTATTGTTTTTCATATTTTCTTAGGGTCATGATCATGTGGAGTCACAAAATAAATATAAAAATTGAAAACGAAATCAAAAACAGCAGAAGAAAAATCACACCCTGGAGGAGCATCTGTCTGGCGTTCAAACGCCGGAACAGAGCATAGTTCTGGCGCTGAACGCCCAGAATGGGAGCATCCTGGCGCTGAACGCCCAGAACAAGCATGGTTCTGGCGTTCAACGCCAGAAATGGCAGCAAAGGGGCGTTGAACGCCCAAAAAGGGCACCAACCTGGCGCTGAACGCCCAGAGTTGTGTGCAAGGGCATTTTACATGCCTAAATTGGTGCAGGGATGTAAATGCCTTGACACCTCAGGATCTGTGGACCCCACAGTATCCCCACCTACCTCATCATCTCTCTTCCCATTCATGATCATCCCTTCTACTTTCCATTTACCACTCACATCCATACACCCACTACCTTCAAAATTCAACATCTCTCTCCCACCCAATCCCACCCATATGGCTGAATACACACTCCCATCCATCTCCTCCATATCTTCTTCTTATTCTTCTATTCTTTCTTCTTTTGCTCGAGGGCGAGCAACATTCTAAGTTTGGTGTGGTAAAAGCATAGCTTTTTTATTTTTTTTCCATAACCATTGATGGCACCTAAGGCCAGAAAAACCTCTAGAAAGAGGAAAGGGAAGACAAAAGCTTCCATCAAGGGTCTATAGCTCAGTGGTAGAACATTTGACTGCAAATCAAGAGATCCCTGAGATACCTCAGGGGATACATTTTCTTCCACACAATTATTGGAAGCAACTAAGGGTGGAACATCAAGAGCACTCCATCATCCTTCATGAAATCAGAGAAGATCTAAAAGCAATGAAGGAGGAGCAGCCCAGGGCAAGGAAGAGACATAGAAGAGCTCAAGGACATCACTAAGGTGGACTCATTCCTTGTTCTTACTCTCTCTGTTTTTCGTTTTCTATTCTATGTGCTTATCTGTGTTTGTGTCTTCACTACATGATCATTAGTAGTTAGTAACTCTGTCTTAAAGATATGAATGTCCTATGAATCCATCACCTCTCTTAAATGAAAAATGTTTTAATTCAAAAGAACAAGAAGTACATGAGTTTCGAATTTATCTTTGAACTCAGTTTAATTATATTGATGTGGTGACAATGCTTCTTGTTTTCTGAATGTATGCTTGAACAGTGCATATGTCTTTTGAAGTTGTTGTTTAAGAATGTTAAATATGTTGGCTCTTGAAAGAATGATGACTAGGAGACATGTTATTTGATAATCTGAAAAATCATAAAAATGATTCTTGAAGCAAGAAAAAGCAGCAAAGAACAAAGCTTGCAAAAAAAAAAAAAAAGAAAGAAAAAAAAATAGGCGAAAAAAATAGAAAGAAAAAGAAAAAGCAAGCAGAAAAAGCCAAATAACCCTTAAAACCAAAAGGCAAGGGCAACTAAAAAGGATCCCAAGGCTTTGAGCATCAGTGGATAGGAGGGCCTAAAGGAATAAAATCCTGGTCTAAGCGGCTAAACCAAGCTGTCCCTAACCATGTGCTTGTGGCGTGTAGGTGTCAAGTGAAAACTTGAGACTGAGCGGTTAAAGTCAAGGTCCAAAGCAAAAACAAAGAGTGTGCTTAAGAACCCTGGACACCTCTAATTGGGGACTCTAAGCAAAGCTGAGTCACAATCTGAAAAGGTTCACCCAATTATGTGTCTGTGGCATTTATGTATCCGGTGGTAATACTGGAAAACAAAGTGCTTAGGGCCACGGCCAAGACTCATAAAGAAGCTGTGTTCAAGAATCATCATACTAAACTAGGAGAGTCAATAACACTATCTGAAATCTGAGTTCCTATAGATGCCAATCATTCTGAACCTCAATGGATAAAGTGAGATGCCAAAACTATTCAAGAGGCAAAAAGCTATAAGTCCCGCTCATATGATTGAAGCTCTGTTTCATTGATAGTTTGGAATTTATAGTATATTCTATTCTTTTTATCCTATTTTGATTTTTAGTTGCTTGAAAACAAGCAACAATTTAAGTTTGGTGTTGTGATGAGCGGATAATTTATACGCTTTTTGACATTGTTTTTAGTATGTTTTTAGTAGGATCTAGTTACTTTTAGGGATGTTTTTAATAGATTTTGTGTTAAATTCACATTTCTGGACTTTACTATGAGTTTGTGTATTTTTCTGTGATTTCAGGTATTTTCTGGCTGAAATTGAGGGACTTGAGCAAAAATCAGATTCAGAAGTTGAAAAAGGACTGCTGATGCTGTTGGATTCTGACCTCCCTGCACTTAAAGTGGATTTTCTGGAGCTACAGAACTCAAAATGGCGCGCTTCCAATTGCGTTGGAAAGTAGACATCCAGGGCTTTCCAGCAATATATAATAGTCTATACTTTGGCCAAGAATTGACGACGTAAACTGGCGTTCAACGCCAGCCTTCTGCCCAAATCTGGCGTCCAGCGCCAGAAAAGGATCCAAAACCAGAGTTGAACGCCCAAACTGGCACAAAAACTGGCGTTCAACTCCACAAATGGCCTCTGCACGTGTAACACTCAAGCCCAAGCCCAAACACACACCAAGTGGGCCCAGAAAGTGGATTTATGCATCAATTACTTACTCATGTAAACCCTAGTGACTAGTTTATTATAAATAGGACCTTTTACTATTGTATTAGGTATCTTTGGATTACCTTATGATCCTTTGATCACGTTTCAGGGGGCTGGCCATCTCGGCCATGCCTGGACCTTCACTTATGTATTTTTAACGGTAGAGTTTCTACACTCCATAGATTAAGGTGTGGAGCTCTGCTGTTCCTCAAAGATTAATGCAAGTACTACTATTTTCTATTCAATTCTTCTTATTTCGCTTCTAAGATATCCATTCGCACCCAAGAACATGATGAAGGTGATGATTATGTGTGACGCTCATCATCCTTCTCCCTTATGAACGCGTGCCTGACAACCACTCCCGTTCTACATTAGAATTGAATGAGTATCTCTTAGATCTCTTAGTCGGAATCTTCGTGGCGTAAGCTAGAATGATGGCGGCATTCAAGAGAATCCGGAAAGTCTAAACCTTGTCTGTGGTATTCCGAGTAGGATTCAATGATTGAATGACTGTGACGAGCTTCAAACTCGCGAGTGCTGGGCGTTAGTGACAGACGCAAAAGGAGGGTGAATCCTATTCCAGCATGATCGAGAACCGACAGATGAATAGCCGTGCCGTGACAGGGTGCGTGAGCATATGATTCACTGAGAGGAGGGGATGTAGCCACTGACAACGGTGATGCCCTTGCATACAGCCAGCCATGGAAAGGAGTAAGACCGATTGGATGAAGATAGCAGGAAAGCAGAGGTTCAGAGGAACGAAAAGCATCTCCATTAGCTTATCTGAAATCCCTGCCAATGAATCTACATAAGTATCTCTATCCCTTTTATTGTTTATTTTAATCTAATAAAGTATCATGTTTAAATCCGCCTGACTGAGATTTACAAGGTGACCATAGCTTGCTTCAAGCCAACAATCTCTGTGGGATCGACCCTTACTCACGTAAGGTTTATTACTTGGACGACCCAGTGCACTTGCTGGTCATATGTGCGAAATTGTAAGAGAGTCACAATTCATGCACCAATGGCATTGACCACATTGAGCCAGACGTGATTCCTTTAGACATCCGTCAGCATTCAGTTATTTGGAGTGGCACGGTGCCACTTATATCTTTCGAATGTGTCGAGTGGCATGCATCCGATAGATTCAGGAGGCAATTTGGCTTGATCCAGGATGTTCCTAATCAAGAGCGGGATCTAGATGCATCACATGACGAAGTACTAACTGGACCTAAGAATCAAGATTGGTCTGACACCCACTCTTTTTGGGTGATGCAATGGACCAATCAGTATAGTCATGTTCTTGCTGATGACTTGGTACCTTTACATTATCCTTTGGAGGTTTACATGCATTGGTACCAAGGAACATTCGGTGCCCACTTGCAAATCTCGGACCTCGTATTTCAAGAGAATCCAGAGGGTCTTCCAGTGCATAATCAGGAGGATCAACAGCAAGAACCACCGGCACTGCCCCCGCCACCGCCACCAGTCCAACAGGAGGTTCAGTATGTTACACCGTATGTTCCGCACACGTATTCATCGGATTATTTTACACAGTTAGTCCCGTTACATCAACAGTATTGGAGTGGTCCACAAGTTAATGCAGGAGAGCAAGCTTCATTCAGCCAGCTGCTTGGTTTCATGGCTCCAGGGCCAGGTTACTCACATTTAGGTAATTATGATGACATTCCCACCGATCGACTGGCACATCCGAGTGGTATTACTCCAGTTAGGAGGTAATTGGATTCGAGACCTCGGGTTCACACTTCTTCTAAAAATTCTAGAGGTAGAATGTCTGTTGACTCGTCTAGGAGTGCTGATGCCACGGGAGGGATTATACAGAGTGGCAACGCTAGGCATATTCCAATGAGTCTAATTCAGGAGAGTAATAAGGCAGTTGATGATGAGACTGATGATTACCTAGTAGACCATCTGGATTGTGATGGCGACCATGAGGAGGACGATGAGGAGGACGATGACAATGTCGATGATGAGCCAAAAGGACAAGATGATGAAGACCTCGATGATGATCCAGCACCTAGTGCAGGTAAAATAAAATATTGAATTCATTACATTGTAAAATGTTGCCTTAACAAGCGCAGTGACTGGGAGATTGTGTGCCTCCTTCAAAACGAAGTTGATGCACTCCACAAGGTTGGTGGTCATAAGACCCCATCGATATCCACCGTCAAATGCCAAAGCATACTGCTCACGTGGGATCCGGTCAAGCCAGTTGGTGTAAGCCTCACCCCATTCGCGTAATCGTTGATAGCGCATCTGGTACTCCCGTATCATCCTCGAATATCCTATGATAAAAAAACATTTAACCATGAACAACATTCCATTCCATCGTATTTATAATAATAAAGGAGTGCCTGTAATTCAAACTTACCGATGTTGATGATAAGCTTCTGCTGGTAAGGTGCCTTGAACTTGATCAAGAAATTCGACTCAATATGCTTGATACAAAACATATGAAAAGCTCTAGGAGGAGACCAAGTCCTATTACTACGATCAATAGCTGACCTGATGGAATCTTGTCGATCAGCGATAAGTCCTACACTATCGCGTGTCACCACATGTTGATGCAAGTTACTTAGAAAAAAGTACCACGCCTCAGAAGTCTCTCCCTCCACTATGGCAAATGCAATAGGCACAATATTGTTATTGCCATCTTGTGAAACTGCCACTAACAAACAACCCTTGTATTTTCTATACAAATGAGTCCCGTCCACCTGCACTATTGGCTTACAATGTCTGAATGCCCTTATACAAGGGTAATAACTTCAGAAGATTTGGTGTAGTACACGGATATCAGGAACCAAATCATTCCCCTGGTATGCAGGCATTGTTTCAAAGTGAACCACTGCTGACGGCTCCTTGTGACATATGGCCTTAAACCATATGGGCAAGGCTTTGTACGATGCTTCCCAACCTCCAAAGATCGACTCCACGGCCTTCTGCTTTGCTAACTATGCTTTGCGATAACTGATGGTGTAGTTAAACTTCGACTGTACTTCCGCAATGACTGATTTCACCTTTAGTGATAGGTCAACCTCTACCAACGGCTTAATTGCTTCTGCAACTATCTTGGAATCCAATTTCGAATGGTAGTCAACCTCTACCAACGGCTTAATAGCATGACATTCAATGGCGATTTTCAATATACATTGAAAACATTTCATGCATGCTCGCTTCATCCATCACGTATTTGGTTTGAAATTGAATGAACCCACCAAACACGGATAAAGGATACCTGTACAAAATACACAATACTCTCCTAGATATTTGAGGATCTATCTTCTCACAAATCACACCTTTTAATTCTTCAAACGACATTGTGTACGGAATAACAACATCTAATAGATTTTCACATACAAATTGAACTCCTTCATACGTTTGTAATAAAATCTGCCAATAACAATATATTTTCAAAATACCTCTATCATCCATAATAATATATGTATACTAAACACTCTCAATCTCACTATTATTTTTTTAGGAAGAATGAAGAAGAAGAACCAGAGAAGATGAGCAACATTACTTTATGGTTTTTTGAAATAGACGAAGAAGAACTACTGGGGAGTTCTGGAAATGATCTTTATGTATGTATACAACAATAAGTAAATCGGACAGTCCGACCGCCTCCTGGCATTTCAAATTTTTTTCATAACACTAATTGGACCGTCCGATTAGTTTCAAAAAATTTTCTCTGTCTAGAAAATCCTGGGTCCGATTTCAGTACCCATGAAATTCTGCTCCACACAAATCGGACTGTCCCTCTTTCTCTTTGTCCAGAAAACCCTGGGTCCAAATTCTTCCCACTGAAACAAAAATTTGAATGCCATTACAACAGTGTATATCCCCCTAATACTCCACAACTCAGCGTAACTCATATGTCAACCTCATATAAAAAAAAATTAGCCGCATTAGAGAACTCTAAAAAAATAGTAAATAGAGATTGGAAAAAGAGCTACAGTAATGTAGTTAGCTTTACAATTGGTTTTTTTGTGTTAGCTTTTGCTTTTATTGTGAATTACTCTTCACAATGATAGATTTGTTATGTTAACTCCTTATGAATGAATGAATGAAACTTCCTCTGCTATTCTGAATCCGTGCTTGTGTGAAATTTTGACTAAATAGAAATTGAGCTTAATAGATTACATGCACAACCTAATGAGAATGAAAAAAAAGAAGCACTCCTAATTAAGTGTTGCGTGAAATTAAGTTGGTTGGATAGTGAAATAGAGGCACTTTAATGAATCTGATGCAATGAAAAAAAATGATAGGATTGTAGTTGGGTGAAATACCATAAATAACTAACCACTCAACTCAGTACATCAAATAACAAAAATTTGATATTATTTCATAAGCTTACTTGTATTGAATTGAAACAAATAATAGCTAAATCTAGTGAAATTATAAAAACCATAAATACATAAAATAATAGTGTTATATATTAAATGTTCCAAATCACATTGACATCTCAACAAGTCTAATATTATCAAAATATAGTGCCTAATCGAGATTTATGCATGTAGTAGCATTTATCATGAACCTAAAAAAAATGTTTTAATATCCATCTCTTATTAGCCTTTTTTTATTGTTGTACTCTTATTAGCTTCCTTTTTAGTCTTCTTCCTCATTACTACTGGTATCTTTCTTGATGCTTGTCCATCACCCTCTGTTTCTTTACCTTTTTTCTTGGTCCTCTTTCCCACAACACCACCTATGTTTCTTTACCTTGTTCCTTGGTCCTCTTTCCCAAAACAACACGGTCCTCTTCGCTACTACTTTCATCATCATAGCCTGGGACAGGTGGTTTATATATAAGACTCATCCTCCGTAGTTTCATACACATCATCATTTAGAGCTCACTTTTACAGGTTCATCACTATTAATCTTTATCTGTTCATCACCATTAATCTCTATGTCAGAACTCTCAAGTGGAGTATCCATAATTAGGTGATCAAAGTACACATAGAATTCATTAGTCTTCTTGTTCTTTTGTAACTTCTCCTATAATTCATTAATCTCTAAATCTCCTTTTAAAGTATGTAGTCCAGATTCCAAATCAGAAGCAGTATGTCAAACCAATACATATTTTTGTAGTCCAAATACACTAAACCTTTGAACAAAGTTTGTAAATAAAAAAAAAATAGAGTAGATTAAGGTCCATCTTTGAGAACTTCTCCACTTGACTATCAATATATAGAAGCATTCCTTTCTTATCACGCACAAAGTGGTCTCCATGATGAAACATAGGAACGACAAAATCCTCCATATCTAAATAGAATCAAAAGAAAATTATTAATAAGAAGCAACATGACATAATCAAATATAATATTTTGTTCTATTTTAATTTTGCATTGCTTATCAAATTTGACTCAAATATAATACTTTTATTCCTACAGAATTTAGAAACATAATGTCTAATCAAATTTGAATTGGCGATATAATGCTCTTTTAGTATAATGCTTTTATTCCAACTACCTAGCAATATAATGCTCTTTTATCACAATTATCATAATTTAGCAATATAAAGAAAACAAATAAAACAAACATCAGTGATTGTTAGCATATCAAAAACAAAAATATAAATTAGCAAACATATAAATTTTTCATGGAAAGTTAAATTAGCTTTTGTTTTATTTTTCTATTATAACGGGTGAGAAAATTTTTTTCAGTAATTACTAAATGTACAATAAAACATCAGTAATTACTAAACTAATCTAATCAATTAGTAAACACATTTAAAGTCAAACAAGGTGAAGAAAGTTAAATTAGCTTTTGTTGTTATTTGTCTATATAGTGGGTTAGGGTTTATTTCATCAGCCATTACTAAACACACAAGAAAACAACAGTTATTACTAAACTAATCTAACCAATTAGTAAATATGTTGTAAATTCAAACATAGTGAATTATTTCTTACCTTCGTTAGTGAAAGTATATTGTGGTCACATGCACCTCTATTGTGACCGCAGATTGTGTTAACAGTAGATGGAAATTGTAGCATGACAACAATAGATGGATGCCATTGACAAAGATGCTAACAACGACGGTGAATCAGACTGATGTGGGTGATAAGAGGATTTAGGAGATGAGGTGGGTGTTACTTGAAAGGAGGTTACCGCTCTATCTCTATAAAATTAAGAAGAAAATGTGAGTTTAGGGTAATTTTGTGTGACATTGAGGTATTTGAATAGTCTCTCTCAACTCTGAAATGCACCGTTTGGAACTTTTAAAAACGGCGTTATTTTTGTAAAATAACCTAAGGACTGAATTGTCCACTTCGCACACATGGACTTTTAACGGCCACGTGCGTGAGTTAATGTTCCACGCCAGCGGTCAATGTTATTCACTAACGGTGAAAATTAACGAGGGATTGTACTGTCTAACAGAGTTAAACTTTGAGAACTGTTTTGTTATTTTAAAACCGGAGAGATTAAAATGTTAATTTTCAAAATATCAGGGATTGATTTGCATAATTACTTTAATAATTATGATTCAAGCATTAAAAGGAGAGAAAAATGCTATTTTGTTAAAAGATATTTATAGAGATAAACATATGTTGAGTTTAGTAAATAATAACAAATAGTTGGAGCCAACGAGCTATAACTCAAATGGCATAGTCTCCTCATACTCACTTAGAAGTTGCGGGTTCGAGTATCCCTATCTTTGGTAAAAAAAAATAACAAATAGTTGATGATGACAAACATATTGAATTTGGGCTAAAAGCCCAAATTGGATTTGATTGATTTATTAAGTGATGCAAGCCCAAGTCTAAATAAGAAGCCCATAAAGCTTGCACCTTGGACAGCAAAGCAAAGCCAAGATTATTGTAAAGCCCAAACAAACAAATCCAAATGATCTCAAGGCTGCTAAAGGGATTTGAATCTAACCCAACTCAATTCCATTCAAATCAAAAGCAAGAAATCAACAGTTGGCTGGGATGCTAGGTGTCCTTCGAGTATAACACAGAGAAGAAAAAGTGAGTTTTTTATTGCAAGCTTTGTGTTTTAGATAATACACAAAGAAGAAAAGGGGGAAGAAGCCTCTTGATGAAGAGGTCAAATCAATGAAGCCAAAAGCGAGGGGCTCCTCTAGCTTGATCAAAAGCAAATGTAGATTGTTTTCACTTATATGCATGTTGATAGCTTGATTGAAACCTACTTTCTTCTACACATACCATTTTGGGTCATATGAAAAGAAAATAGATTCATCATACCTCTGGTGTGAATCAATGGCTACAATTGTTCTTTGGAGGCAAAGCACAAATCTAAAGATTTGGATGTTGCTAAGCTTGTTGAAAAAGTTGAATGGAGCTACTGCCGTGTTTGCTACGGTATAATATCTAGATTTCAAATCCCTAATGTTTGGGGTTGATTGAAGAAAGAGAAGAGAAGAGTTCAGCAAGCCCAAGGAACAAGAAGTTTTCTTTTTGTGGAAGAAATCCTAACCCTGGCTAAGAGGAAGTTACAAAAAGGAAAATGATTCTCATTAGAGCTTAAGGAGAGAGAACCAAAATATGAGTTTCATAGAGAGCTTCTATGTGAGAGTTCAATGTTTTGAACAGTATTTCTAGATTAAAGAAATATTCTGTCAAGATGAAGAGCTTCATTAGAGAATGCTAAATCCGGTTCATCTCATAGAGTCAAGGCTGTGAATCATCATCTCCTTCATGGTTTATTATTTTATTATTCTGTTTCAATGTTTATCTTTTTCTGTTTTCTCTTGAGTGAAAAAAGGCATAAAGGTGAGGCATTTGAAAAAGTCAAATAGAGAGAAAAGGCAAAGAGAGAAACTTGGAGAGAAAAGTCAAAGTTGGTTTTAGATTTCTATTTGTTTATATTTCTATTTTGCCTCTTGTATCTAATGTATCCCTTACTAAGTTGGGTAAGCGCTTAGTGTATTGAGAGTCTAGGATGTTGCTTAGACAAATCAAGCTTATGTTGAAGTTTTTTTTGTCCCAGATAGGATTATGTTGAGTCTTAGGGAATTGGTGTCTGTAACATTTGAAAGTATAGTGAAAATTTTACAATGTTGTGGTGGAGACTGGATGAGGTTGCATTGCATAAAGCAACTGAACCAGGATATATGCTGGTGCCATCTTCTTTGTCTCTACACTATTTTTGTCTCTCTGTGATTTATGAGACAAAACTAAACTGTCTCTTGCATAATCCATCACGCAGACAAATAGAAGCAAAATCATTTCCTAATTTTAAGGGTTAATCAATCAACTTAAAAGAAGGTCATAGATTCAACCCTCATTCTCTAGACCATTAAGAACCTTCAATTGATATTAGAGCTAGGTCTCAAGAATCAAGCTTCACAGCTTGGAGGAAAGGTTCAATGGCAAAGAACATGGGTGCAACCACTGTGGCCTACGCTCTAACAGAGGGTCAGTCAAACAACAGGTCTCCCTTCTTCAATGAGAAGAACTATGCTTACTGAAAAAAAGGATGCAAATTTTCATTCAATCAATTGACTACAACATATGAAAGATAACTGTGAATGGTCCTAAAATCTCTACAAAGACAAGTATTGATGGAGTGGTGACTCCAAAGGAAGAAGCCGAATAGAATGATGATGACAAAAAGAAAATGGAGCTGAATGCAAAAGCCGTTAACTTGATGCACTGTGCTATCAGCTTTGAGGAGTACCGAAAGGTGTCTAGATGCAAAATGACAAAAGAAATCTGGAAGAAACTCCAAGTCACACATGAAGGTACTAAACAAGTCAAAGAAACAAGGATTGATATGCTGCGAAAAGAGTATGAAATATTTACCATGAAGGATGGAGAAAGCATTGATGAGATATTTGAGAGATTCCCAATCATCATAAACAGCCTGGATGCTGTGGGTATGACCCATACGGAACAAACTCTTGTGAGGAAAGTCCTTAAAAGCCTTACAAAAGAATGGGAAACAAAAACTACTATCCTAGCCGAGAGTAACAACCTGAGTCCTTTAACTTATGATGAGTTGAGAGGGAAACTCTTAGCATATGAAGCCACACATCGCAGCCAAGACAGTTTTTCAGATGACGAACTTGTCTTTTTTACTTGGAGATTAAGAAGGCTAATGAGGAGCAAAGGCAAGTACAAAGGATCAAGTTCAAAAGAGCAAAAGAGGGATCTCAGCAAGTTCACTTGCCATCATTGCAATGAGGTAGGACACTTCAAGTATTATTATCCAAAACTCAGGAAAGAGGACAAATCTAAGAAAGAAAAGATGAAAGTGCTCATGGCTTCTTGGGAGAATCTAGATAATGATTCGGATGAGGAAAATGACTCCAAATATGAAGCTCAAGTCTGTTTCATGGTTGGTGATGATCAACTGGAAGAGGTAAATTACTATGACTTATCTCTTGAAGAATTACATGTTATTGTTGATGATCTCACTCACCATTATGAAAAATTGCTGAAAAAATACAACAAATGCAAATATGAAAATGAAGCTTTGAAAGTTGAGAATGAGTTTTTGAAAGAAAAAGTGAAGGAGACCGAATGTGCTTTTGATCTTGTTGAAGAAAATATATTTTTAAAATCTAAAATTGAAGAATTCAAAGGAAAGCACACGGTTAACACTTCATAAGAATTGATTGCAGAAACTGAAAGATTAAATGAAACGATTAAAGGGTAGAATAATGAATTAGCAAAATTTGCACACAGTTCCAGCAACTTGGATAAATTACTTGCTAATCAAAGACCATAATTTAAAAATCTGATTTGGATTATGTGACAAAGGATGATGAAATTTTTGAGAAATTATTTAACAAGACCAAGGCATCAAACTCAAAAACAAAATCCATAATTGATAATTCTGGTCTTGGGTATTTTGCTGAAAATGATGCTGGTTATGAAATACCACATTTTGATAAAAGCGCATCATCATTAAAAACCAAATATGTGTTAAGAAAATTTTAGTTTGGGTTATTTTTCAACAATAATGCTTCTTTTGAAAACCCAAGTTTTGACAAAAGTACCTTATTTACATCTACAAGAATTTAACAGATTAACGACAGATTTTTGTGAGAATTTTTTGGTCACTAATTCATCACTAACTAGTGAGAAATTAGCGACGCACTAACGACAAACTTAATGAGCGGTCACAAAAGCTCTTAAAACCAAGAGGCAAGAGCAAAAAGCCAATAACCCTTAAAACCAAAAGGCAAGGGCAAATAAAAAGGATCCCAAGGCTTTGAGCATCAGTGGATAGGAGGGCCTAAAGGAATAAAATCCTGGTCTAAGCGGCTAAACCAAGCTGTCCCTAACCATGTGCTTGTGGCGTGTAGGTGTCAAGTGAAAACTTGAGACTGAGCGGTTAAAGTCAAGGTCCAAAGCAAAAAAAAAAAAGAGTGTGCTTAAGAACCCTGGACACCTCTAATTGAGGACTTTAGCAAAGCTGAGTCACAATCTGAAAAGGTTCACCTAATTATGTGTTTGTGGCATTTATGTATCCGGTGGTAATACTGGAAAACAAAGTGCTTAGGGCCACGGCCAAGACTCATAAAGAAGCTGTGTTCAAGAATCATCATACTGAACTAGGAGAGTCAATAACACTATTCGAAATCTGAAATTCCTATAGATGCCAATCATTCTAAACTTCAATGGATAAAGTGAGATGCCAAAACTATTCAAGAGGCGAAAAGCTATAAGTCCCGCTCATATGATTGAAGCTCTGTTTCACTGATAGTTTGGAATTTATAGTATATTCTCTTCTTTTTATCCTATTTGATTTTCAGTTGCTTGGGGACAAGCAACAATTTAAGTTTGGTGTTGTGATGAGCGGATAATTTATACGCTTTTTGGCATTGTTTTTAGTATGTTTTTAGTAGGATCTAGTTACTTTTAGGGATGTTTTCATTAGTTTTTATGTTAAATTCACATTTCTGGACTTTACTATGAGTTTGTGTGTTTTTCTGTGATTTCAGGTATTTTCTGGCTGAAATTGAGGGACTTGAGCAGAAATCAGATTCAGAGGTTGAAGAAGGACTGCTGATGCTGTTGGATTCTGACCTCCCTGCACTCAAAGTGGATTTTCTGGAGCTACAGAACTCGAAATGGCGCGCTTCCAATTGCGTTGGAAAGTAGACATCCAGGGCTTTCCAGCAATATATAATAGTCCATACTTTGGCCAAGAATTGATGACGTAAACTGGCGTTCAACGCCAGCTTTCTACCCAAATCTGGCGTCCAGCGCCAGAAAAGGATCCAAAACCAGAGTTGAACGCCCAAACTGGCACAAAAACTGGCGTTCAACTCCACAAATGGCCTCTGCACGTGCAACACTTAAGCTCAGCCCAAACACACACCAAGTGGGCCCCGGAAGTGGATTTATACATCAAATACTTACTCATGAAAACCCTAGTAGCTAGTTTATTATAAATAGGACCTCTTACTATTGTATTAGGCATCCTGGATTGTATTCTGATCCTGTGATCTCGTTTAGGGGGCTGGCCATCTCGGCCATGCCTGGACCTCTCACTTATGTATTTTCAACGGTAGAGTTTCTACACTCCATAGATTAAGGTGTGGAGCTCTGCTGTTCCTCAAAGATTAATGCAAAGTACCACTATTTTCTATTCAATTCTTCTTATTTCGCTTCTAAGATATCCATTCGCACCCAAGAACGTGATGAAGGTGATGATTATGTGTGACGCTCATCACCATTCTCCCCTATGAACGCGTGCCTGACAAACACTTCTGTTCTACATGAATTAAGCTAGAATGAGTATCTCTTAGATCTCCTAACCAGAATCTTCGTGGCGTAAGCTAGAATGATGGCGGCATTCAAGAGAATCCGGAAAGTCTAAACCTTGTCTGTGGTATTCCGAGTAGGATTCAATGATTGAATGACTGTGACGAGCTTCAAACTCGCGATTGTTGGGCGTTAGTGACAGACGCAAAAGGAGGGTGAATCCTATTCCAGCATGATCGAGAACCGACAGATGAATAGCCGTGCCGTGACAGGGTGCGTGAGCATATTATTCACTGAGAGGAGGGGATGTAGCCACTGACAACGGTGATGCCCTTGCATATAGCCAGCCATGGAAAGGAGTAAGACCGATTGGATGAAGATAGCAGGAAAGCAGAGGTTCAGAGGAACGAAAAGCATCTCCATTCGCTTATCTGAAATTCCTACCAATGATTTACATAAGTATCTCTATCCCTATTCTATTATTTATTATTCGAAAACTCTATGATTATTTTATATCCGCCTGACTGAGATTTACAAGGTGACCATAGCTTGCTTCATACCAACAATCTCCGTGGGATTCGACCCTTACTCACGTAAGGTATTACTTGGACGACCCAGTGCACTTGCTGGTTAGTTGTATCGAAGTTATGACAATTAGGAATTAAGATCAGAGCACCAAGCTTTGGAGCCATTACCAGGGATTGTTTGAGCCTGGACATCACAATTTCGTGCACCACGTTTTTGGCGCCGTTGCCGGGGACTTAATTGTTCCTGTTTGGCGCCAAGAATCGTGTGAGATCCCAATCCCGGCAACAACACCAAGTTTTTGGCGCCGTTGCCGGGAATTGTTTGAGTGTGGACAACTGACGGTTCATCTTGTTGCTCAGATTAGGTAATTTTCTTTTTATTTTATTTTTCAAAACTTTTTCAAAAATATTTCAAAATTTTCTCACTTGTTTTCGAAAAAAAAATGTTTTCAAAAATATTATTTTTCTTCAGAATTTTTAAGAATGAATTCTAGTGTTTCATGAAGCATGTTGAAGCCTGGCTGGCTGTAAGCCATGTCTAACTTTTTGGACTGGGGTTTCAACTTGCCATCACAAATGAAGAGATTCTCACACACTGAGTTGCTCTATACATGAAAAGTATCCATACCTGCTGAAGCTTGGCTGGCCATTGGCCATGTCTAGTGTTTTGGACTGGAGCTTTCTTTGAAAGCTTGGCTGGCTAGTGAGCCATGTCTAATTCCTGGACTGAAGCTTTAGACTAACATGGCAAGATTCCTGGAATTCATATTAAAAATTTTGGAATCCTTATTTTTCCTTTTAATTTTCGAAAAAAATATAAAATAAAAATCCAAAAAAAATTTAGAAAATCATAAAAATCAAAAATATTTTTGTGTTTCTTGTTTGAGTCTTGAGTCACATTATAAGTTTGGTGTCATTTGCATATGCATCTAGCATTTTTCGAAAATATCATGCATTCATAGTGTTCTCCATGATCTTCAAGTTGTTCTTGGTAAGTCTTCTTGTTTGATCTTGATGATTTTTTGTTTTGTGTCTTTTCATGTTTATCATATGCATTCTTGAATTCTTAGTGTCTAAGCATTAAAGAATTCTAAGTTTGGTGTCTTGCATGTTTTCTTTGCATTAAAAATTTTTCAAAATTATGTTCTTGATGTTCATCTTGACATTCATAGTGTTCTTGGTGTTCATCTTGACATTCATAGCATTCTTGCATGCATCACATGTTTTGATCTAAAAATTTCATGCATTGCATACTTTTCATGTTTTTCATAAAAATTTCAAAAATAAAAAAAAATATCTTTCCCTTTTTCTCTCATCAAATTCGAAAATTTGAGTTGACTTTTTCAAAAATTTTTAAAATCAAAGTTGTTGCCAATGAGTCAAATCAAATTTTCAATTTGAAAATCTTATCTTTTTCAAAATCTTTTTCAAAAATCAAATCTTTTTCAAAATTCTTAGTTATTTTCGAAAATTTCAAAAATATTTTTCAAAATCTTTTTCTTATTTTTATACCATATTTTCGAAAATAACATAATCAATTAATGTTTTGATTCAAAAATTTGAAGTTTGTTACTTACTTGTTAAGAAAGATTCAAACTTTAAGTTCTAGAATCATATCTTGTGATTTCTTATGAATCAAGTCATTAATTGAGATTTTAAAAATCAAATCTTTTTCAAAACTAATTTCTATCATATCTTTTCAAAATATCTTCTTATCTTATCTTTTTCAAAAATATCTTTTCAAAATATCTTTCCTAACCTCCTAACTACTTATCTTTTCAAAATTGGTTTTCAAAATTTGTTTCAACTAACTAACTAACTTTTTGTTTGTTTCTTAACTTTTTCAAAACCACCTAACTAATTCTAATTTTCGAAAATACCTCCCCCTTTTTCAAAAATTTCTTTTTAATTAACTAATTATTTTTATTTTTTTTATTTCAAAAAAAATTTTCGAAAAAAAAATACTAAATATTTTTCAAAAACTATTTTCAAAAATCACTAACTCTTTTTCAAAATAATTTTTGAAAATTTTTCCTCCCCCATCCCATTCTATTTATTCATTCATATCCTAACATCTCATCTCACATCTCTTCCATTAGTACAGTTGCATTTCTTCCTTTATATTACATTCTTTGTCTCCCCCTTTTCTTCCACTCACAAAGGGATCCCTATACTGTGGTATAAAGGATCTCTATTATTATTATCATTTTTCTGGCCATTCTTCCTTGTCATATGAGCAGGAGCAAGGATAAGAACATTCTTGTGGAAGCAGATCCAGAACCTGAAAGGACTCTGAAGAGAAAATTAAGAGAAGCTAAAATACAACAATCCAGAGATAACCTTTCAGAAATCTTCGAACAGGCAGGGGAGATGGCAGCCGAAAATAATAATAATGTAAGGAAGATGCTTGGTGACTTTACTGCACCTAATTCCAGTTTACATGAAAGAAGCATCTCCATTCCTGCCATTGGAGCAAACAACTTTGAGCTGAAACCTCAATTAGTTTCTCTGATGCAGCAGAACTGCAAGTTTCATGGACTTCCATCTGAAGATCCTTTTCAGTTCTTAACTGAATTCTTGCAGATATGTGATACTGTTAAGACTAATGGAGTAGATCCTGAAGTCTACAGGCTCATGCTTTTCCCTTTTGCTGTAAGAGACAGAGCTAGATTATGGTTGGATTCTCAACCCAAAGATAGCCTGAACTCTTGGGATAAGCTGGTCACGGCTTTCTTAGCCAAGTACTTTCCTCCTCAAAAGCTGAGCAAGCTTAGAGCTGATGTTCAAACCTTCAGACAAAAAGAAGGTGAATCTCTCTATGAAGCTTGGGAAAGATACAAACAGTTGACCAAAAAGTGTCCTTCTGACATGCTTTCAGAATGGACCATCCTGGATATATTCTATGATGGTTTATCTGAGCTATCAAAGATGTCACTGGACACTTCTGCAGGTGGATCCATTCACCTAAAGAAAACGCCTGCAGAAGCTCAAGAACTAAAGAACATGGTTGCTAATAACCAGTTCATGTACACTTCTGAAAGGAATCCTGTGAGTAATGGGACGCCTATGAAGAAGGGAGTTCTTGAAGTTGATACTCTGAATGTCATATTGGCTCAGAATAAAATATTGACTCAGCAAGTCAATATGATTTCTCAGAGTCTGCATGGAATGCAAGCTGCATCCAACAGTACTCAAGAGGCATCTTCTGAAGAAGAAGCCTATGATCCTGAGAACCCTGCAATAGCAGAGGTAAATTACTTAGGTGAACATTATGGAAACACCTATAACTCAACATGGAGAAATCATCCAAATTTCTCATGGAAGGATCAAAAGCCCCAACAAGGCTTTAATAATAGTGGAAGAAACAGGTTTAGCAATAGCAAACCTTTTCCATCATCAACTCAGCAACAGACAGAGAACTCTGAACAAAATGCTTTTAATTTAGCAAATCTAGTCTCTGATCTATCTAAGGCCACTGTAAGTTTCATGAATGAAACAAGGTCTTCCATTAGAAATCTGGAAGCACAAGTGGGCCAGCTGAGTAAAAGGATCACTGAAATCCCTCCTAGTACTCTCCCAAGCAATACAGAAGAGAACCCAAAAGGAGAGTGCAAGGCCATTGACATAAGCGCCATGGCCGAACCTGAGAGGAGAGGAGAGGACGTGAATCCCAAGGAGGAAGACCTCCTGGGACGTCCAGTGGTCAATAAGGAGCTTCCCTCTGAGGAACCAAAGGACTCTGAGGCTCATCTAGAGACCATAGAGATCCCATTGAACCTCCTTATGCCCTTCATGAGCTCTGATGAGTATTCCTCTTCTGAAGAGAATGAGGATGTTACTGAAGAGCAAACTGCCAAGTTTCTTGGTGCAATCATGAAGCTGAATGCCAAATTATTTGGCATTGATGCTTGGGAAGTTGAACCTCCCTTGTTCATCAATGAACTAAGTGATCTGGATCAACTGACATTGCCTCAGAAGAGACAGGATCCTGGAAAGTTCATAATACCCTGTACCATAGGCACCATGATCTTTAAAGCTCTGTGTGACCTTGGTTCAGGAATAAACCTCATGCCCCTCTCTGTAATAGAGAAACTGGGAATCTATGGGGTGCAAGCTGCTAAAATCTCATTAGAGATGGCAGACAGCTCTAGAAAACAGGCTTATGGACAAGTAGAGGACGTGTTAGTAAAGGTTGAAGGCCTTTACATCCCTGCTGATTTCATAGTCCTGGATACTGGAAAGGAAGAGGATGAATCCATCATCCTAGGAAGACCTTTCTTGGCCACAGCAAGAGCTGTGATTGATGTTGACAGAGGTAAAATAGTCCTTCAATGGAATGAGAACTCCCTTGTATTCAAAACTCAAGGATCTCCCTCTGCAACCATGGAGAGGAAGCAAGAAAAGCTTCTCTCCAAGCAGAGTCAACCAGAGCCCCCACAGTCAAACTCTAAGTTTGGTGTTGGGAGGCCACAACCAAACTCTAAGTTTAGTGTTGAACTCCCATATCCAAACTCTAAGTTTGGTGTTGGAGAGTCTCAACAAAGCTCTGCACATCTGTGAGGCTCCATGAGAGCCCACTGTCAAGCTATTGACATTAAAGAAGCGCTTGTTGGGAGGCAACCCAATGTTTATCTAATTCTTATTTTCATGTTTTCTTAGGTTCATGATCATGTGGAGTCACAAAATAAACAAAAAAATCAAAAACGGAATAAAAAACAGCAGAAGAAAAATCACACCCTGGAGGAGCATCTGTCTGGCGTTCAAACGCCAGAACAGAGCATAGTTCTGGCGCTGAACGCCCAGAATGGGAGCATTCTGGCGCTGAACGCCCAGAACAAGCATGGTTCTGGCGTTCAACGCCAGAAATGGCAGCAGATGGGCGTTGAACGCCCAAAATGGGCACCAACCTGGCGCTGAACGCCCAGAGTTGTGTGCAAGGGCATTTTGCATGCCTAAATTGGTGCAGGGATGTAAATGCCTTGACACCTCAGGATCTGTGGACCCCACAGGATCCACTCAGGATCTGTGGACCCCACAGGATCATCTCAGGATCTGTGGACCCCACAGGATCCCCACCTACCTCCACTCACCTCTTCTCACCACTCTCTTTCACATAACCCCATAAACACTCTTCCCAAAAACCCTTCACCAATCACCTCAATCTCTCTTTCCCACTAAACCTTCACCACTCACATCCATCCACTCTTCCCCATAAACCTACCTCATAAACTCCACCTACCTTCAAAATTCAAAACCAATTTCCCACCCAAACCCCCCATATGGCCGAACCTTAACCCCCCCTCCCTTCCCTATATAAAGACCTCCATTCTTCATCAAATTCACACAACACACCCCTCTACACTCTCCTTAGCCGAAACCACTTCTCCCTCTCCCTCTCCATATTTCTTCTTCTTCTTCTTCTATTCTTTTGTTTATTGCTCGAGGGCGAGCAATATTCTAAGTTTGGTGTGGTAAAAGCATAGCTTTTTTGTTTTTCCATTACCATTGATGGCACCTAAGACCGGAGAATCCTCTAGAAGAGGGAAAGGGAAGATAAAAGCTTCCACATCCGAGTCATGGGAGATGGAAAGGTTCATCTCTAAAGCCCATCAAGACCACTTCTATGATGTTGTGGCCAAGAAGAAGATGATCCCTGAGATCCCTTTTAAACTCAAAAGAAATGAGTATCCGGAGATCCGACATGAAATTCAAAGAAGAGGTTGGGAAGTTCTAACGAACCCCATCCAACAAGTCGGCATCTTAATGGTTCAAGAGTTCTATGCTAATGCATGGATCACCAAGAACCATGATCAAAGTAAGAACCCGGATCCAAAGAACCATGTTACAATGGTTCGGGGGAAATACTTGGATTTTAGTCTGGAAAATGTGAGGTTGGCGTTCAACTTGCCATACATGGAAGAGAACGCACGCCCCTACACAAGGAGAGTCAACTTTGATCAAAGGTTGGACCAAGTCCTTATGGACATATGTGTAGAAGGAGCTCAATGGAAGATTGACTCCAAAGGCAAGCCGGTTCAACTAAGAAGATTGGACCTCAAGCCTATAGCTAGAGGATGGTTGGAGTTTATTCAATGCTCAATCATTCCCACTAGCAACCGGTCTGAAGTTACTATAGACCGGGCCATCATGATTCATAGCATCATGATTGGAGAAGAGGTGGAAGTTCATGAGATTATACCTCAAGAACTCTACAAGGTGGCTGACAAGTCCTCCACCATGGCAAGGTTAGCCTTTCCTCACCTCATTTGCCATCTATGCAATTCAGCTGGGATTGACATAGAGGGAGATATCCTCATTAAAGAGGAAAAGCCCATCACTAAGAAAAAGATGGAGCAAGCAAGAGAGCCCACTCATGGAGCTCAAGAGGCGCATGAAGCTCATCACCATGAGATTCCGGAAATGCCTCAAATGCACTTCCCTCCACAAAACTATTGGGAGCAAATCAACACCTCCCTAGGAGAATTGAATTCCAATATGGGACAACTAAGGGTGGAACATCAAGAGCACTCCATCATGCTCCATGAAATAAGAGAAGATCAAAAAGCAATGAGGGAGGAGCAACAAAGACAAGGAAGAGACATAGAAGAGCTCAAGGACATCATTGGTTCCTCAAAAAGGAAACGCCACCATCACTAAGGTGGACTCATTCCTTGTTCTTACTTTCTCTGTTTTTCATTTTCTATGTTATGTGCTTATCTATGTTTGTGTCTTCATTACATGATCATTAGTAGTTAGTAACTCTGTCTTAAAGTTATGAATGTCCTCTGAATCCATCACCTCTCTTAAAATAAAAACTATTTTAAATCAAAAGAACAAGAAGTACATGAGTTTTGAATTTATCCTTGAACTTAGTTTAATTATATTGATGTGGTGACAATGCTTCTTGTTTTCTGAATGTATGCTTGAACAGTGCATATGTCTTTTGAAGTTGTTGTTTAAGAATGTTAAATATGTTGGCTCTTGAAAGAATGATGACTAGGAGACATGTTATTTGATAATCTGAAAAATCATAAAAATGATTCTTGAAGCAAGAAAAAGCAGCAAAGAACAAAGCTTGCTGAAAAAAATAGAAAAAAATAGGCGAAAAAAAAAATAGAAAGAAAAAGAAAAAGCAAGCAGAAAAAGCCAAAAGCTCTTAAAACCAAGAGGCAAGAGCAAAAAGCCAATAACCCTTAAAACCAAAAGGCAAGGGCAAATAAAAAGGATCCCAAGGCTTTGAGCATCAGTGGATAGGAGGGCCTAAAGGAATAAAATCCTGGTCTAAGCGGCTAAACCAAGCTGTCCCTAACCATGTGCTTGTGGCGTGTAGGTGTCAAGTGAAAACTTGAGACTGAGCGGTTAAAGTCAATGTCCAAAGCAAAAAAAAAAAGAGTGTGCTTAAGAACCCTGGACACCTCTAATTGGGGACTTTAGCAAAGCTGAGTCACAATCTGAAAAGGTTCACCCAATTATGTGTCTGTGGCATTTATGTATCCGGTGGTAATACTGGAAAACAAAGTGCTTAGGGCCACGGCCAAGACTCATAAAGAAGCTGTGTTCAAGAATCATCATACTGAACTAGGAGAGTCAATAACACTATTCGAAATCTGAAATTCCTATAGATGCCAATCATTCTAAACTTCAATGGATAAAGTGAGATGCCAAAACTATTCAAGAGGCAAAAAGCTATAAGTCCCGCTCATATGATTGAAGCTCTGTTTCACTGATAGTTTGGAATTTATAGTATATTCTCTTCTTTTTATCCTATTTGATTTTCAGTTGCTTGGGGACAAGCAACAATTTAAGTTTGGTGTTGTGATGAGCGGATAATTTATACGCTTTTTGGCATTGTTTTTAGTATGTTTTTAGTAGGATCTAGTTACTTTTAGGGATGTTTTCATTAGTTTTTATGTTAAATTCACATTTCTGGACTTTACTATGAGTTTGTGTATTTTTCTGTGATTTCAGGTATTTTCTGGCTGAAATTGAGGGACTTGAGCAGAAATCAGATTCAGAGGTTGAAGAAGGACTGCTGATGCTGTTGGATTCTGACCTCCCTGCACTCAAAGTGGATTTTCTGGAGCTACAGAACTCGAAATGGCGCGCTTCCAATTGCTTGGAAAGTAGACATCCAGGGCTTTCCAGCAATATATAATAGTCCATACTTTGGCCAAGAATTGATGACGTAAACTGGCGTTCAACGCCAGCTTTCTACCCAAATCTGGCGTCCAGCGCCAGAAAAGGATCCAAAACCAGAGTTGAACGCCCAAACTGGCACAAAAACTGGCGTTCAACTCCACAAATGGCCTCTGCACGTGCAACACTTAAGCTCAGCCCAAACACACACCAAGTGGGCCCCGGAAGTGGATTTATACATCAAATACTTACTCATGAAAACCCTAGTAGCTAGTTTATTATAAATAGGACCTCTTACTATTGTATTAGGCATCCTGGATTGTATTCTGATCCTGTGATCTCGTTTAGGGGGCTGGCCATCTCGGCCATGCCTGGACCTCTCACTTATGTATTTTCAACGGTAGAGTTTCTACACTCCATAGATTAAGGTGTGGAGCTCCGCTGTTCCTCAAAGATTAATGCAAAGTACCACTATTTTCTATTCAATTCTTCTTATTTCGCTTCTAAGATATCCATTCGCACCCAAGAATGTGATGAAGGTGATGATTATGTGTGACGCTCATCACCATTCTCCCCTATGAACGCGTGCCTGACAAACACTTCTGTTCTACATGAATTAAGCTAGAATGAGTATCTCTTAGATCTCCTAACCAGAATCTTCGTGGCGTAAGCTAGAATGATGGCGGCATTCAAGAGAATCCGGAAAGTCTAAACCTTGTCTGTGGTATTCCGAGTAGGATTCAATGATTGAATGACTGTGACGAGCTTCAAACTCGCGATTGTTGGGCGTTAGTGACAGACGCAAAAGGAGGGTGAATCCTATTCCAGCATGATCGAGAACCGACAGATGAATAGCCGTGCCGTGACAGGGTGCGTGAGCATATTATTCACTGAGAGGAGGGGATGTAGCCACTGACAACGGTGATGCCCTTGCATACAGCCAGCCATGGAAAGGAGTAAGACCGATTGGATGAAGATAGCAGGAAAGCAGAGGTTCAGAGGAACGAAAAGCATCTCCATTCGCTTATCTGAAATTCCTACCAATGATTTACATAAGTATCTCTATCCCTATTCTATTATTTATTATTCGAAAACTCCATGATTATTTTATATCCGCCTGACTGAGATTTACAAGGTGACCATAGCTTGCTTCATACCAACAATCTCCGTGGGATTCGACCCTTACTCACGTAAGGTATTACTTGGACGACCCAGTGCACTTGCTGGTTAGTTGTATCGAAGTTGTGACAATTAGGAATTAAGATCAGAGCACCAAGCTTTGGAGCCATTACCAGGGATTGTTTGAGCCTGGACATCACAATTTCTTGCACCAAGCCATCAGCTATAGCCCATAGCTAGTTCAGTCTTCTCTTGGAGCATGCCCTCACAACCTCACTTTGGTCTTCAATCATAGCAAAGCCGCAAAGGTCTTCACTACTCTACTCATTCTATTTTTTATTTTTTTTATATAATTGTATAAAATTATTAATTAACAAATCATATTTTTTTTACTATAAAATAATATAATTTTATCTTTTTTATGTTCACATAGATTATAGATAAATAGCTTATTCATTTTTAAGATTTATTCTCTCTTTCTTTTTTTATTTTTAGTAAAATTGATAGTGACTTAGTAAAAAAAATATTGTTATTGATGTTTAATTAATAAAAAATATTTAGACTTTGTTTATTCATGTGAATATATAATTATTTAAATTTTTTTTTCAGGAAAAAGGAAATTAGAACATTTCATGATGAGAAAGTAAAGTAAAATTGATGCAATTTTTAAGAGAAAAGTTACTAATGATGTTGGAGCTCAAACAAGTCAACCCTCTAATCTTGTTTCACAAGAAGTTCAAGTAAGTGAACTCTTTAATCTTACTCAAAATACAAATCAACATAAAGCCAAAGTTCCAAGATTAAAAAGAGATTTTGATATCTCTTTACTAGAAAGGAATCCAGGAAAGCGGCGTCCAATTTGGCAGTATAATGTCAATGAATGTGATAAGATTCGTAGAGCATGCATAATAGTTGGGCCATACCAACCAACAAATATTAGCTATCCAGCTTCTGGTAATCACAATCACCGTCGATATTTTCAATCTCCTTGGTCTAAGAAATTTTCAAGTTGGTTAGAATATTCACCAGAAAAAGATGCTGCTTATTGTTTGCCTTGCTACTTGTTTGGTAAACATTATGGTGCTCGCAATGATGGAAAAAATGCATTTTTAGAGTTAGGATTTAGTAATTGGAAGAAAGTAAACAACGGAGTGAATTGTGCATTTGTATGTCACGAGGGTTTTATTCCTAATTCTTCCCATAATTTATGTGTTAAATATTGTGATGATTTAATGGCTCAATCTAAGCATATAAACAAAGTTCTTGATAGCATATTGATGAAACTATTGTAAATAACCGCTTAAAGTTAAAGACATCTATTGATGCTATTTGATGGCTTGCATTTTGTTCGTCACCTAGTGATCTCGGGTGCTCGACGGGTCGGGTGATTGCAAGGGGATGAGCGGGCGAGACCCTTGAGCAGCGCAGAGCGGGTTCTTGATCTCTAACTGGAGACTGGTAGAGTTGGCGGTGTGACGGACAAGAGAGGGGGGGTGGCCACCTGCAAGGACACTCCGACGATCAAGTCAGTGTCCGTACAAAATGATAGCCAGATTAGGAAAGGGTGATGTGTACCTTGGGGGGAGTGCTGACCTCTCCCCTTATATACTGTGTTGGACGGGCCCAAAGATGACCTAGCCCACTGGCCAGGATGCTTGTGAGTTGTCCCTGTCCACGTGGGAGGAGATGGTCGTCCTGGACTTCGGGTCGGGGCTTCGGGTGCAGCCCCAAGGAAGCTAACCTGACCGGTTTGCTGGGTGTAGTGTACTGGGTTGCATAGGTGGTGAGACCGGGTGTCGGCTGGGTCGGGTATTGGGAACCGACCCGTTGGATTTTCCTGGTAGGGGATAGTTTGGGCCTGGGTCAAAGGTGGTGCTCCGATCCCGCGGCTAGTTGGACTGGACTTGTAGTGGTCCGTAACAGTGCCCCAAACGCGCTAGCCTTGAGGTTTGGAGCTCGCGGCTAAGTGCGTTTGTCCTACTCGCCGAGAGGGGATGTGTTCTTCTTCGCGGGAGTCCGTTGATGGCGTTTCATGTCTCGCACGCGCGGTTGTCTCATCTCTGACGTTGCCTCCTTGGCTTTCGCGCGAGGCATTAAATGCCCCATCATTTCATGATTTGAAATTTGTGTGAAATGACAGGTATGCCCCCGTCTTTTGGCGCTCCTTCCGACGATTACACTCTTTGCCCCTTTTTATTTTCACAAACTCATTATTTCTCCACTTTCCTTTTCTTCTTCCTCTATTTTCTCGAACTGCTGCTGCTTTCATTTCTATTTCCATCCCCGCTCTTGCTGCTGCTCTGCTCTTTTGGATTTCTCCTTCATTCTTTTCAGATACTGCGTTTCCTGGTACGTTGTTATGGTTTCTCTTCTCTCTTCTTTTTTCTGGTTTTCCTTGGTACCTTTGTGCGTTTTCTGTGCATGCCTGGGTTTCTTTTTTTATTTTCACTATTTTTTCCTTTAGAGGGGGCGCCACTGGGTTTTTCTGGGTTTAGTTTAAATTCTAGGTTAGCATAGGGGTGTCTTGGGAGGTGGTTTTGGTTGCAATTTGGTTTACTGTTTTACGGGTTCCCGACCTCCCGTTCTAACTAAGTGGTGTCCCCGCTGTAGGTATGGTTGAGCGCCTCGTTCTCCCTAACCAGGCTCAACGGCCGCTAGCCGATTTCATCGATCATTACGCCTGGGTCTCCTCCGACGTGAAGGACACCCCCTCCAAGGTCACAAAAGAGAGCTTCCAGGATTTGCGCCAGGCTGGGCTCCTTTGTGGGGGTGGTCCCGAGGAAGCGTTTTACCAGGTTTATGTTCCTGCCGATCGGGAGCGTGTTTGCCAGAAGAACCTGGCGGCTCCATGGGTTGTCGACTGGTTTTGGGTTTACGAACCCATGTTTACGACCTTGGGGGTTCGTTTACCCTTTTTCCCCTTTGTCATGGGTTTGTTGAACCGTTGTGACGTTGCTCCGTCGCAATTACATTCAAATAGCTGGGCTGCCATCCGATGCTTCGAGATGGTCTGTGAATATCTAGAGCTTCCGACCTCCGTGAATGTTTTTCTCTATCTTTTCCTTCTTACGAATCCTTCTCGTCAGGGAAAGGCGAAGAAGGGGTATATGTCCTTTAGGGTCCAACAAAGTCGTAGGATCTTTGGCCTTTTCGAGGACTCCTTCCATGGCTTCAAGTCTACTTTCTTCAAAGTTAGGCCAATCGAGGGTCATTGATAAACCCCAATTTTGTAGTTTATCTTGTGCTTAATTTGGGGGATTTTATCACCTTTTTCCACATTTATTCAATGAAATAGCATGATTTTACAATTCTCCCTTGATTTGTGCTTAAATGTGTAAACATGCTTTTTAGGCCCTTAAATTGGTGATTTTAACTCACCTTAATTCCATTCGATACCTTGATGTATTTGTTGAGTGATTTCAGGTTCATAAGGTAAGTATTGGATGGACGAAGTGAGGAGAAAAGCATTCAAAGTGGGAGAACTCGTGAAGAAATGAAGGAACCACAAAGCTGTCAAGCCTGACCTCTTCACACTCAATTGACCATAACGTGAGCTACAGAGATCCAAATGAGGCGGTTCTAGTTGTGTTGGAAAGCTAACATCTGGAGCTTCAAAATGATATAAAATTTGCCATAGTTACTTCGCGTTTAGGAATGCGTACGTGCATTGTACGTGTACGCATCAATGTTGCACGTGGTTCATTAAAGAGCAACTCGTGGCCAGCAATTTCTAGCTTATTTTGGGCCCAATCCAACTCATTTCTGATGCTATTGAACCCAAGGATTGAAGGGAGAATGGGCAAGTAGTCATAGTTTAGTTTTCATCATGTTTTAGAGTAGAATTCTGGAGCCTAGAGCCTCTCTCTAGATTTAGGATAGAAATTAGGGTAAAGTTAGGTTAATCTCTCTCAAATTTGTCTTTCAATTCTTGTTTTGATTTCAATTCTCTTTATATTTTAGTGTTCTATTGTATTAATCTTCTTAGTTTCTCTTGTTAATTTCTTGTTTTGCTCTCTTTTATGTTAATGAACCATTGTTAGATCTTGATTTCTTTTAATGCAATTTTATGTTTCCATGTTTCTTTTATGTTGATCTTGATTGTTATTGTTGATTTCTTGCTTGTGGTAGTTATGGGTTTCCTTTAATTCTTGTATTTTATGATGTTTACTTTCCTTGCACACTAGGTGTTTGATAAAATATTTCCTCTAGTTTTTGAGTAGTTTTCTTCACTCTTGGCCTAGGCTAAGGGAATTGAGTGACCTTGAGTCATTGGATCTCATTGAATTGGTGATTTGAGAACCCTTAGTGGTCAATTTGATAACCATTGACTCTAGCCTACTACTAAGTTAATTGGTAGCTAGGTTAGGACTTATGGATTGATGTTGATCAAGCCTATTTGACATACTTCAAGCTTAGGAGTAGGTATTATGTACTTAAAGCTTTTGGAGGTAGACTTAATAGGTTGGCCTCTCATAATTGTCAATATTTAGTTTGTAGACAAGGATGGTGATCTCAATTACCTAAGTCTAGCCAAGAGTTCTTTCCTTTATTTTATTAGTTAATTGTCATTTACTTTCTTGCTTTTATATTTTCTTATCAATTATCAAAATCAAACCCCCTTGTTCTTCATAGCCAATAATTAAACACTTCATTGCAATTCCTTGTGAGACGACCTGAGGTTTAAATACTTCGGTTAATTCTTATTGGGGTTTGTACTTGTGACAACTCAAATTTTTTATGTGAGAATTGTTTGTTGGTTTGGAGCTATGCTTACAAAGAAGTTCTTATTTCTGTGAGAGAAATTCTAAACCATCAATAAATTCTCACTCATCAAAATGGCGCCATTGCCGGGGAGTTGCAATGGTGCTATGTTATTGGCTATTGTATATATTGTGAATAGCTTGACTTTTGGTTTGTTTGTTAGTTTTTGCTAGTTGTAGGACTTAGTTTTCTTTATTTCTTGTTAGCCTTTTGTTTTTATTCTCTCTTTCACTATGAATTCTCATCACTTTGGCTATGAGTGTGGTTCAAACTATGTTGTAGGAAATGGAAGCTTCAATGAGGATGTACATCAAGGATTTGGAAATCGAAGGTGGGAGGAGCCCCAAGCTTATGAACAATCTTCTTGGCGACAATCTCCTTCCGAACCATGTTTGACAAGAGTGCTTGGGGATATGACTATTCTCCTCATGGAGATGCGCAAGGACCAAAAAGCATTTTATTCCCGTCAAGCCGTTCAAGCGTCACCCCAACGTAACCACTCTCCGGATTCTTTTGGGTATAATCCTAATCCTAATGTATACCAATCTAATGTATGTGATGACCCTTATTGTGATTGTCAACCACAACCACCACATACATATGACCCCTCCCCTCAACGTGATTTTGAACCACCTTACTCACAAGCCCCTTACCACCAAACACCTCCATATGACCCTAATCCTTGTCCACCATACCAATCACCTTTTGAGCTATATGAACCATACATGGAACCACAACAATTCCAACACAACTACTCCCAAGAACTACCTCAATATGCACCATCTCCATACCTTTACCAAGATAAACCACCTTCCAATTATGAGCCCTCTCTCCCAAATAATGAACCCTCTCTTCCACCACCGCCCCCAATGATGCCCTCACGCTAGAACTAAGAGATCTTAACTCTCAATTCCAAAGGCAACAAGAGGGGACGGAAAAGGAGTTTAAGGAGCTAGAAGCCAAGATGCCTATCATAGAAGAAGCCGTTAGCAATATGGTTTCATCCCGCCTAAGCCTATGTGATCAAGGTACTCCCATTGTTGAATGTGGAGAAGCAATCAAGGAGCATAGTGAGGAAGTGAGTTTAGAGCTTCAAGGTGAAGAAGAGGAGTTGAAGCAAGGAGTGCAACAAGAAGAGGAAGTTGAGATAATTGAGCTGGAAGAAGTGGTTGAAGATCTAGGAGATGATGGAAGTCCATGGGAATGTAGCATTATAGATACCTCTTCCAAGAAGCTTGATATTGATGTTGAGGAGGGTGTACAACCTCCAAGGCATATCATGGTGGAAAACTTTGAAGAGATTGATCAAGAGATGGATTCAATCATTGATGAATTCTTATGTACAATTGAATCTCCTCCCATTGGGCTTGACATAGAGAGTAAAGAAGAAGATACCTCACCTCCCATACCCTTGGTAAGCAATGAAGAAAATATTGAATTGGAAGGAAGCTACCAAGAGGAAGAGGTTGAGCAAGAAGCAAGCTCCATCATTGAAGATGATTCCACACCAAGCAATAAGTCTTTTGGAATTGATGAATCTCCCTCATTGTGCTATGAAATTGATGACAAGAAGGACCGTGCACAACCTCCGACATATGGTTTAACCAATGAAGGGTGTATAGAAGAAGTTGGTGAGCAAGGAATTGAAATTGAAGAAGCTTGCAAGGAGGTGAAAGTTACAAGGGAAGAGCACAAGGGAATGGATCTCACATTGGCTAAGTGTGGGGAGGTCCCCCTTCCTAAGTCACCATCATCCAACACAACATTCAAGTGGGTAAAATTCTTATCCCTAAGCTTTAATTTCTCACTTGAATATGGTTTGATTGAAAATGATGGTCAACTTAGAGCTCTTTATGGAGTTAAGAGTAGGAGAGAGTTGTGTAGTGGTTGGAGACACCATTCTAAGTTCATGATGGTTGCATGCTCAAAGTTGAATAGCAATGGTTGGTGTAGAACCGAATTGCAAGGGCCTAGGAGAATGTTTGGATGCTCAATTGAGAATTCACAAGCCTTGTCACCCAAATTTAACTATGGTAGTCAACGAGAAGATGGGTGCAAAAACAAGGTTTGGGACTCCGAAATTCATTTCAATAATCAAAACTCTTGGGGCCTTGTCATCTACCTCAGCTTACTTGAAGGTCTTGTGCGCCTAATTTGGGATCCCAGTGGACATTGGAGATGCAAACAATGGTGGGGATTCAAGGATGAATTCAAGCATAAATCACCCTAGCAAGGACCCCCACCAAATGTCCAACTTAAGGACTTAAACTAAAAGTGCTAGGTGGGAGACACCCCACCATGGTAAACTCTTTCCACTCTCTTTTAGATTTGGTTAATAAGTGATTTGAGTTGCCATTATAGGTAGTTTTCTTCTTTTCTATACTCTTATACATTTTCTTTCGATTGATAGGTTATAGTAGTGTGTTTTGATTAGTTTAGATTGTTGTTAAGTAGGTTACTTGAAGTACAAGTTTTGTTTGTTTTGTCTTTGAAAAATTTTCAAAAACTTAAAGATTTTTGTTAAATTTGAATTTTGGTTGCTTTAGAATGTTTATAGATTAGGACAGTGTTAAATTCTATTTTTGTGCTTCTTAAAAAAAAATTTCAATCCACGCTTAAGCACGCATGGCGCTTATACGTGGATTGCGCATTTGCAACTATGTGTACATTTTCCCGAGAGTTGCGCGGACATCGCGCGTGCACTGTGCAAAAAGCACAATCCACGTGTAAGCACGCATGACGCTTACGCGTGGATTGTCCCTGCTGCACCCACGCGTAAGCACGCATGACGCTTATGCGTGGATTGTAATGCCAGGGCATCTTGGCCAGTTTCACTGACCTTTTCTTTACTGTTTTTAGGTTAGTTTCATGCATTCTCTTAGGAAATAAGTTAGTTTTGGGTAGATATTCACTTACACTTTGATTCAAGCATACATTGTGCATTTTACATTATTTCATGAGGATTTTGCATGCGTTTAGTGACAAATTGTATGTTGCATTGCCCATGACTTGGACTAGAACTTTGATGCGCTCTATTGCTTGATTTCAAGACCAAAGGAAGCAAAGAATGGGAGGTAACTTGCAAAGTTAATGAGAAAAGTGATTGCCAATAACGCTCTCGAAGCCATCATTGACCACGTTAAGAGTCACGTTAACTAAGTTAACGTGAACTCTAACATGGAGAGGGGAAGTTGAGCCAACGTTAGTGACACTTAACATTGTCACTAACGTTGGCAAATGCTTATAAGTGGCCACGTTAGAGTCCACGTTAACTTAGTTAACGTGGCCTCTAACGTTAAAAGGGGGAAGAAACGCCAACGTTAGTGACATTCAACATTGTCACTAACGTTGGCCTAAGGAGAAACATACCACGTTAACTCCCACGTTAACTTGGTTAACGTGGGAGCTAACGTAAGAAGCAAGAGTGGTCGACAACGTTAGTGACACCCAACATTGTCACTAACGTTGGAAGCAACTACACAACCCCCCAAGGAGCCACGTTAACTTCCACGTTAACTTAGTTAACGTGGAAGCTAACGTTGATGAGTGAAAGAATGGCCAACGTTAGTGACACTCAACATTGTCACTAACGTTGGGGATGGCTAAGCATGGCCACGTTAGAAGCCACGTTAACCTAGTTAACGTGGACTCTAACGTGAGGCATAGGGGCACCTTGGAACGTTAGTGACAATGTTGAGTGTCACTAACGTTCTCGAAGGATGGCAAGCCCACGTTAAAGAGCCACGTTAACTAACGTTCTCGAAGGATGGCAAGCCCACGTTAAAGAGCCACGTTAACAAAGGGGGTTTTTCAAAGTTATTGGGAATGTTAAGTCTCAATAACGTGTGCGAAGGACTTAGAGGCAACGTTAGTGGCAATGTTTGTGCCACTAACGTTGAAGTTAACGTGGCTTTTACTTAGGAACGTTAGTGAGAAAGTTGATTGTCACTAACGTTCTCGAACTCATATTTTCACTAAACGTTAACACCCCTAACGTCCTGAGCTAAAGTCTCTGCCCACTTCACACTTTCTCTCTGCAAGTAAAGCCAAGCCCAAATGAAGAAGAGAACTGCTTCAAACTCAAGATCCAAAGGCCCAAGACTTGAAGAGCCAACTAGAAGCTGAGAGAAGTAGTATATATAGGAGTAGCTTTGAATTGTTGAACGAGGGTTCTGAAAGTTAGAAAAGAGAACTACTCTCTGTATTTTACCTTCTCTGCATTTTTCTAGTTTTATTATGTATTCTCCATCTTTGTTTTCATTTTCTAGAGCTATGAACAACTAAACCCCTTTCATTGGGTTAGGGAGCTCTGTTGTAATTTGATGGATCAATACTAATTTTAATTATTCTTCTTCTATCTTTTCTCTTGATTTTACTTGAAAGCTTTCGATCTTCATCCAATTGGGTAGTTATCTTGGAAAAGAAGCTATTCAAACTTGGATCTCTTCTGAACCTTGAAAGAGGAATGAAGAGATCAAGCTAGAAATGCTTTCTCATGCTGGACCAAATTGGGTTTGGATGGGTATGTGACTATAACCCTCTCAATACTTGATTTGGGAAATGCATGTGGTATAATCAGTGACCATACTTCATCTCTTCTCATGAGAAATTGACCAAAGAATTGGCTATTGATCAAGATTTGAGAGATTGAATTGCAAGAAATTATAATTCAATCAATTAAGATTGCCAAGGAGATCAATGAGTGCATTGATTGAGGAAGAGATGAAAATGAACTTGATCCGGAGAATTGCAACATCTCCTGAGCCCAATGAACTCCCCATCTCTGATCCTACCCATTCTCTTTAATTTCTGCCATTTACTTTTATGAGCAAATTCTCCATTCCCATTTACAATTCTGCAATTTACTTTCAGTCATTTACTTCCAGTTCTTTAATTCTAGCATTTACTTTTCTGTTATTTACATTTCCGCCATTTTATTTTCTGCAACTCTCAACCCAAATTCTGGATTCGCTCAACTAGAACTTTCTTCTAATTAAAGTTTCTTGATCAATCAATCCCTGTGGGATTCGACCTCACTCTATTGTGAGTTTTTACTTGACGACAAATTCGGTACACTTGCCGAAGGAAATTTGTTGAGAGACAGTTTCCACCCGCATCAAGTTTATGGCGCCGTTGTTGGGGATTGATTGTGCATCAACAATGATTAAATTGGAAGATCACTAGATTGAGCATTTTTCTTTTGTGAATTTCATTTTCTGTTTGAGTGATTTACTTTCTGTTTTAGTTAAACTTCTTCCCTTCCCCCTCTACTCTTTTGTTTTTCTTTGTTATTTTCAATTCTGTTTGCTAACCCACTAACTGTTTGATATATTGCATCACCCACAACTAACAGTAATTCTGACAAAAATACTTTCTGCACCTATCTTTTCTTGCTTGCACTTGATGGTTGTATGACAGGGAGAAGAAGCGAGGCTTCAACTTCCTTCGATTCTGAACCTGAGAGGACCTTCCTTAGATTAAGGAGGGAGACAAGAGGAAAAAAAGTGGTTGGTGCTGAGGAAGAAGAGGAATTCTTTGAACCAAACATGGAAGACAACATGGAAAACCATCATGAAGAAGAGGATCACAACCATGGGGGAGGAGGTAGAGTAAATCATGCTGGGGAGGATAGAAGAGTTTTGGGCTCTTACATCAATCCAAACCCAGGTAATTGTGGAAGTAGCATCCAAAAGCCAACAATCCATGCCAACAACTTTGAACTTAAACCACAGCTTATCACCCTTGTTCAGAACAACTGTTCGTTTGGAGGAGGTGTCCAAGAAGACCCCAATCAACATCTAACCACCTTCCTAAGGATATGTGATACAGTGAAGTCTAATGGTGTTCATCCTGACACCTATAGACTGCTCTTGTTTCCATTCTCACTTAAAGATAAAGCAGCCAAATGGCTGGAATCTTTCCCAAGGGAAAGCTTGACAACTTGGGAAGACATGGTGAACAAATTCTTAGCAAGATTTTACCCTCCTCAACGAATCAATAGGCTGAGAGCTGAGGTCCAAACTTTTAGGCAACAAGATGGTGAGACTCTATATGAAGCATGGGAGAGGTTTAAAGACCTAACAAGGAGGTGCCCACCAGATATGTTCAACGAATGGGTGCAGCTGCACATTTTCTATGAAGGGCTCTCTTATGAGTCAAAGAAAGCCATAGACCATTCATTCGGAGGATCTTTGAACAAGAAGAAGACTATTGAGGAAGCCATAGATGTTATTGAAACAGTAGCAGAGAACGACTACTTCTATGCTTTCGAAAGAGGGAACACAAGAGGAGTAATGGAGCTAAACAATGTAGATGCTCTATTGGCCCAAAACAAGCTCATTACCCAGCAGCTGGCTGACCTCACCAAGAAGATGGAGAGGAACCAAGTAGCAGCAATCTCCACTTCATCAACAACCCAAGAAGGAGTGAATAAAGAAGCAGAGGGTAGGCAGGAGCAAGCCAACTACATTGGGAATTCACCAAGGCAAAACTATGATCCATACTCCAAGACCTACAACCCTGGATGGAGAAACCACCCAAACTTTGGGTGGGGAAGTCAGCAAGATCAAAACCAAGACCAGAGACGTTACAACTCCAACAACAATGCAGCTCACCAATAATTCACACAGAGGACATCTCAACACCCCCACAACAACACTTCTCCACAAGCCTATCAAAACCAAAACAGTACATCTGCTCCGAATCACCCATCAATTGATGACAAGCTCTCTAAGATTGAAACCTTACTTGAAGGAGTATGCAAGGACATTCGAAACAGTAAAGCATTCCGAGAGGAAGTGCAGTCAAACATGCAGAATCAAAATGCTGCCATCAAGAAACTGGAGACACAAATCAGCTATCTATTTAAGCAGCTTCCTAACCACAACCTTTGCAATGATGCTAATTCAAGCAAAAGGGAGGAGTGTCAAGCTATCACACTTAGGAATGGGAAGGAACTGAAGGAACTGCCCCAAAAACCACAAGAAGAAGGCTCAAATGAAAAGGGAGAAGAGCAAGATGGACTTCAACCTCCCACGCCAAGTCCGCAGAAAGAAAAAGGGATGCCACCACTGAACATCTCAAGAGCTCCATACCCCCAGCTATTGAATAAAAAGGAAGATGACAACCAGTTCTTGAGATTTTTGGAAATCTTCAAGAAACTACAAATCAACATACCCTTTGCTGAAGCCATAGAACAAATGCCACTCTATGCCAAGTTTTTGAAGGAGCTAATGACTAAGAAGAGAAGCTGGAAGAACAATGAGACTGTGATACTAACCGAAGAGTGTAGTGCTATCATTCAACACAAACTACCCCAGAAACTGAAGGATCATGGGAGTTTTCAGATCCCTTGTGTAAGGCCCACATCGGTTGGAGAGGAGAACGAAGCATGTCTTATAAGGGTGTGGATACCTCTCCCTAGCATGACGCGTTTTGACGAGTGAGTGTGGGGGGTTTCGGCTATCATCCCTATCGTCAAAGGCAAAACCGTGAGGCCTTGTGTGCCAAAGCGGACAATATCGTGCTAGCGGGTGGTCTGGGCTGTTACAGATGGTATCAGAGCCAGAGCCCGGATCGATGTGCCAGCGAGGGCGCTGGGCTCCCTTAGGGGGGTGGATTGTAAGGCCCACATCGGTTGGAGAGGGGAACGAAGCATGTCTTATAAGGGTGTGGATACCTCTCCCTAGCATGACGCATTTTGACGAGTGAGTGTGGGGGGCTTCGACTATCATCCCTATCGTCAAAGGCAAAACCGTGAGGCCTTGTATGCCAAAGCGGACAATATCGTGCTAGCGGGTGGTCTGGGCTGTTACACCTTGTATTATAGGGGAAATCACAGTAGAGAAGGCTCTTTGTGACTTAGGGGCCAGCATCAATTTGATGTCGTAGCTATGATGAGGAAGATGAAAATTGAGGAGGATAAACCAACAAAAATGGCCCTACAACTGGCAGACCGATCGTTCAAATTCCCTCATGGGGTAGTAGAGGATTTGCTGGTAAAAGTGGGAGATTTCATATTTCCAGCAGATTTTGTGGTGCTGGACATGCAGGAGGACGCCAAGACCTCCATCATCCTGGAAAGGCCATTCTTGGTCACTGCTGGGGCTGTCATTGATGTTCAGAAGGGTGACCTCACCCTGAGATTACACAATGAAAAGATGACATTTAATGTGTTCAAGGCCATGAGTTACCCACCAGAACAATTGGGGGAATGCATGAGGTTAGATGCACTTGAGGATGAAGTGCAAGAGAATCTTGAAGAAGAAGAATCTGAAGAGGACGAGAGATTGGTGGAGGAAGAATCTGAATCAAGTGAAGAGGTGGCCACAGCAGAAATTTATATACCAAATGCACCAAAGGAAGGGAACGAAAAGTCAGAAGCACCCAAACTTGAACTCAAAGCACTGCCACCCACTCTCAAATATGCATATCTAGGAGAAAATGAAAACTACCCAGTGATCATAAATTCATCCCTCAGTCAAGATCAAGAAGACGAGCTACTCAAAGTGCTGCGAGAGCATAAGGATGCCATTGGATGGACCCTTGCTGACTTGAAAGGAATCAGTTCAGCCATATGCATGCATAAAATACTGTTGGAAGATGATGCTAAGCCATCCATTCAATCCCAAAGAAGGCTGAACCCAATCATGAAGGAAGTGGTACAGAAAGAGGTTATGAAGCTTTGGCAAGGAGGGGTAATATACCCAATTTCGGACAGCCCTTGGGTTAGTCCCGTACATGTTGTGCCCAAGAAGGGAGGAATCACTGTGGTTCCCAATGAGAAGAACAAACTCATACCTACAAGGACCGTCACAGGATGGCGGATGTGCATAGACTACAGAAAACTCAATGAGGCTACACGAAAAGATCATTTTCCCCTTCCATTCATGGATCAGATGTTAGAAAGACTTGCAGGGCACGCATATTATTGTTTTCTCGACGGTTATTCAGGATATAACCAAATAGTGGTTGATCCCAGAGACTAAGAGAAAACCTCATTTACTTGTCCGTATGGAGTGTTTGCCTATAGGCGCATGCCATTTGGACTATGTAATGCACCTGTAACTTTCCAACGCTGCATGCTTTCTATCTTTTCAGATATGATAGAAAAATTCATTGAAGTTTTTATGGATGATTTCTTGGTATTCGGAGATTCCTTTCCTAGTTGCCTACATCACCTCGCCTTGGTATTGAAAAGATGCCAAGAGACCAATTTGGTTTTGAACTGGGAAAAATGTCACTTTATGGTGACAGGAGGAATAGTCCTTAGTCACAAGGTCTCCCACCAAGGCATTGAGGTTGATAGAGCTAAAGTAGAATGTATTGAAAAATTACCCCCACCCAGTGATGTCAAGGCAATTAGGAGTTTTTTAGGGCATGCTGGTTTTTACAGAAGGTTCATTAAAGATTTTTCAAAGATAGCCAAGCCCTTAAGCAATCTCCTTGTATCTGATACACCATTTATCTTTGATGAAACATGTATGCTAGCATTTGCACATTTGAAAATGAGGTTGTTCTCTGCTCCTATCATTTTCCCACCTGATTGGAACCTACCATTTGAATTGATGTGTGATGCATCTGATTTTGCAGTTGGGGCAGTGTTAGGACAGAGGAAAGATAACTTAGTTCATGTGATATACTATGCTAGCAAAGTCCTTAATGAAACTCAGAAATTATACCACTACTGAAAAAGAGTTGCTAGCAATAGTTTTTGCATTTGACAAATTTAGATCATACCTCATTGGTGCTAAAGTGATTGTCTTTACAGATCACACAGCACTTAAATATTTGTTTGCCAAGCAAGAATCAAAGTCAAGACTAATAAGGTGGATCTTACTGTTGCAGGAATTTAATATTGAAATCAGAGACAAGAAAGGAGTAGAGAACAAGGTGGCAGATCACCTATCCAGAATCCCTCATGATCAAGGTGGAAGAAATGATACAAATGTGAACGAGCTCTTCCCTGATGAGCAGTTGATGACAGTTCACAAAGCACCATGGTTTGCAGATATTGCAAATTTCAAGGCAACTGGGGCATAACCCCCAGGGATCAATAAACATAAAAAAGGAAGCTCATGAATGATGCAAAATACTTTGTCTGGGACGAGCCATATCTCTTCAAGAAGTGTTCAGATGGAATCCTTAGAAGATGTGTTTCAGAAGAAGAAGGAAGAGAAGTCCTGTGGAATTGCCACGGTTCATGTTATGGAGGCCACTTTGGAGGGGACAGAACTGCAGCAAAGGTGTTACAAAGCGGATTCTTTTGGCCCACCCTTTTCAAGGATGCCAAGGAACTAGTAAAAAGCTGCAATGAATGCCAAAGATCTGAAAACTTGCCCAAAAGAAACACCATGCCACAAAATTTCATCTTGGAACTAGAACTATTTGATGTGTGGGGAATAGATTTCATGGGACCATTCCCAACCTCATATGCAAACAAGTACATCTTGGTAGCAGTGGATTATATTTCCAAGTGGGTAGAGGCTATTGCAACCCCAACTAATGATAACAAGGTAGTCATGAACTTCCTCAGGAAGAATATATTTAGCCGGTTTGGAGTCCCAAGAGCCCTCATCAGTGATGGAGGGAGCCACTTTTGTAACAAACCACTAGAAGTTCTCCTCCTACGATATGGGGTAAAACACAAAGTAGCCACACCTTACCATCCTCAAACAAGTGGGCAAACTGAGATATCCAACAGAGAGCTGAAGAAGATCCTGGAAAAGACTGTGGGTGCATCTAGAAAGGATTAGTCGAAGAAGCTGGATGATGCTCTTTGGGCATACAGAACAGCATTCAAAACGCCACTTGGAATGTCTCCATATCAACTGGTCTATGGGAAGGCTTGTCATTTACCACTGGAGCTGGAACACAAAGCTCTCTGGGCTATCAAGATACTAAATTTTGATAGCATTGCTGCTGGTGCAAAAAGGATCTTGCAGCTGCAAGAGATGGAGGAATTCAGGTCACAAGCCTATGAAAACACTAAAATGTATAAAGAAAAGGCAAAGAGAAAACATGACATGCATCTTGCGCCCAGGAGTTTCGAAAAGGGGCAGCGAGTACTCATTTACAATTCTAAATTAAGGCTGTTCCCAGGAAAACTCAAGTCAAGGTGGTCCGGACCTTTCATGGTTACAAAAGTATCACCATATGGCCACATCGAAATCACGGATGAAGGTTCAGAGAGGACTTTTACAGTGAATGGACAAAGACTCAAGCATTATCTGGGTAACATGGGGGAAAACCCCAGAGTAAAGTACCATCTCAAGTAATTAAGGACTCGTCGAGCTAGCGACGATAAAAGAGCACTCTGTTGGGAGGCAACCCAACCTCAGGTAGTTTCACTTTCATCTTTATTTCAATAAAAATCACAAGTTGTTTCCCCTGTATTGTAAGGAGCTAAGTTTGGTGTTCCACACCAGAACAATCCAAGAGTGATAGTGTAATTCTAAGTTTGGTGTTCCACCAAAGGACATTGGTTAGAATTACACTCCACTCCAAAAGAACATTGCTAGCTCCATCCAATCAAGAGAAACCACTTAGATGTAGTTAGACTATAGGTGATCATTGCTTTGTTGATAACAAGATATGAGGTTCTCTGCATATATGTAATATTTTGTACTGGGCAAGGAACTAAGTTTGGTGTTCACACACCAAATTGAGTTCAAGAGGCACAAGAATACATGCAAACTAACTATGTCTCAAGTGCTTTGGGAACAAGCAACTTCCAGTAACCTTGCAGGAATCTTATGAGGAAATGGTGCATCTTCACCCAAAAAAGCGAGGCAGCAAAAACTAGGATGATGACAAAGAGATAGGGCAACCAAAAATCATCACCCGAAGGTTGTATTGTTACTTAATTCCATTATACTCAGAATTGTTGAAAGTTGGAAGTCCGAATGCACTTTTGATTTGTAGTTACGCGTAGTTGAAACCTTTTTCAATTCTGTCTTTTAAGTCTTTGGTATTGAAGAAGGTCTCTGTGTGCTAGTCTTTATGTCACTGCATCCTTACTTTACTTACTTGTATGCTTGTCCCTTTAAATCAAATGAAGAGAGAATGTTTATGTTTCAAAAGACCAGAGTAGAGTTCATACTATGGAGTACATTCATGAGTTTGTGGTATGATCATAAGTTAGCTAAGTTGGTTCAACCATAAGGTGGGATGACAACTATCTGGCCTGAATACTTTGCTTTGAATATACTCATGAGACTAAGTATATGACAAGATCCTAATAAGAGAAAGAGAAAAGAATAATGAAAGTGGAAAAACAAAAGAAAAAAGAGTAAGCAATAAGGCTAGGCACCAATGGTTTTGATCTTAAGATATGTGTCTGTGGTGTTCCTGTGTGAGGGATCTACTTGGATGAATAAGCTCTTAGGGTTGCTTTATCACTTGGTAACTTGGGTTAACTAACCCGGAATTATCAGCTGAAAGTCCATTATCAAGAGTAACCCTCACTACAGAGCACTTAGTAACCCAAAGAGGTGCTGGACACCAAGGTCTTAAGAAGGAAAATAAATGAACTATATGCCTGTGGTGTGTATGTATGGGAGAGAGACTTGAGGGAGTAAGTCCTTAGGGGTGCTTCAACACCTAGCACCTTGAACCAACTGGTTCGGGAGTGTTGGCTGAAAGCTTATCTTAAAAAGTCTCATGGGATGTAAGCAAAGTGAGTGTTTTAGGACATGATAAAGGTCTGAAAGCCAGTAAAGGAATGAACCTAAGTTGTTATGCATGAAACCACCATAAAATCAGTGATATGACTTCCACAAGAATGACTCATTGCTCTTGGCATTCCATTCATCATTCTCTTGTTCCAGTACTTGCTTAAGGACAAGCAAGCTTTAAGTTTGGTGTTGTGATGCCAGGGCATCTTGGCCAGTTTCACTGACCTTTTCTTTACTGTTTTTAGGTTAGTTTCATGCATTCTTTTAGAAAATAAGTTAGTTTTGGGTAGATATTCACTTACACCTTGATTCAAGCACACATTGTGCATTTTACATTATTTCATGAGGATTTTGCATGAGTTTAGTGACAAATTGTATGTTGCATTGCCCATGACTTGGACTAGAACTTTGATGTGCTCTATTGCTTGATTTTAGGACCAAAGGAAGCAAGGAATGGGAGGTAACTTGCAAAGTTAATGAAAAAAGTGATTGCCAATAACGCTCTCGAAGCCATCATTGACCACGTTAAGAGTCACGTTAACTAAGTTAACATGAACTCTAACGTGGAGAGGGGAAGTTGAGCCAACGTTAGTGACACTTAACATTGTCACTAACGTTGGCAAATGCTCATAAGTGGCCACGTTAGAGTCCACGTTAACTTAGTTAACGTGGCCTCTAACGTTAAAAGGGGGAAGAAACGCCAACGTTAGTGACATTCAACATTGTCACTAACGTTGGCCTAAGGAGAAACATACCACGTTAACTCCCACGTTAACTTGGTTAACGTGGGAGCTAACGTAAGAAGCAAGAGTGGTCGACAACGCTAGTGACACCCAACATTGTCACTAACGTTGGAAGCAACCACAAAACCCCCCAAGGAGCCACGATTAACTTCCACGTTAACTTAGTTAACGTGGAAGCTAACGTTGATGAGTGAAAGAATGGCCAACGTTAGTGACACTCAACATTGTCACTAACGTTGGGGATGGCTAAGCATGGCCACGTTAGAAACCACGTTAACCTAGTTAACGTGGACTCTAACGTGAGGCATAGGGGCACCTTGGAATGTTAGTGACAATGTTGAGTGTCACTAACGTTCTCGAAGGATGGCAAGCCCACGTTAAAGAGCCACGTTAACTAAGTTAACGTGGGCTCTAACGTGGGAACAAATGGGGTTTTTCAAAGTTATTGGGAATGTTAAGTCTCAATAACGTGTGCGAAGGACTTAGAGGCAACGTTAGTGGCAACGTTTGTGCCACTAACGTTGAAGTTAATGTGGCTTTTAATTAGGAACATTAGTGAGAAAGTTGATTGTCACTAACGTTCTCGAACTCATATTTTCACTAAACGTTAACATCCCTAACGTCCTGAGCTAAAGTCTCTGCCCACTTCACACTTTCTCTCTGCAAGTAAAGCCAAGCCCAAATGAAGAAGAGAACTGCTTCAAACTCAAGATCCAAAGGCCCAAGACTTGAAGAGCCAACTAGAAGCTGAGAGAAGTAATATATATAGGAGTAGCTTTGAATTGTTGAACGAGGGTTCTGAAAGTTGGAAAAGAGAACTACTCTCTGTATTTTACCTTCTCTGCATTTTTCTAGTTTTATTATGTATTCTCCATCTTTGTTTTCATTTTCTAGAGCTATGAACAACTAAACCCCTTTCATTGGGTTAGGGAGCTCTGTTGTAATTTGATGGATCAATACTAATTTTCATTATTCTTCTTCTATCTTTTCTCTTGATTTTACTTGAAAGCTTTCGATCTTCATCAAATTGGGTAGTTATCTTGGAAAAGAAGCTATTCAAACTTGGATCTCTTCTGAACCTTGAAAGAGGAATGAAGAGATCAAGCTAGAAATACTTTCTCATGCTGGACCAAATTGGGTTTGGATGGGTATGTGACTATAACCCTCTCAATACTTGATTTGGGAAATGCATGTGGTATAATCAGTGACCATACTTCATCTCTTCTCATGAGCAATTGACCAAGGAATTGGCTATTGATCAAGATTTGAGAGATTGAATTGCAAGAAATTGTAATTCAATCAATTAAGATTGCCAAGGAGATCAATGAGTGCATTGATTGAGGAAGAGATGAAAATGAACTTGATCCGGAGAATTGCAACATCTCCTGAGCCCAATGAACTCCCCATCTCTGATCTTACCCATTCTCTTTAATTTCTGCCATTTACTTTTATGAGCAAATCCCCCATTCCCATTTATAATTCTGCAATTTACTTTCAGTCATTTACTTCCAGTTCTTTAATTCTATCATTTACTTTTCTGTTATTTACATTCTCGCCATTTTATTTTCTGCAACTCTCAACCCAAATTCTGGATTCGCTCAACTAGAACATTCTTCTAATTAAAGTTGCTTGATCAATCAATCCCTGTGGGATTCGACCTCACTCTATTGTGAGTTTTTACTTGACAACAAATTCGGTACACTTGCTGAAGGAAATTTGTTGAGAGACAGTTTTCACCCGCATCAGATTGTCCCTGCCGCATCCGTGCATAAGCACGCATGGCGCTTATGCGTGGATTTGCATCCTGTTTTTCTCCTTTCTCCTCTCTTCTTTTTTCTTCTTTTCTTCTTCTTTCTTTCTATTTTTTTTTCTTCTTCCTCTCTTGAAAAAAAAATATATTTCTAATGTAAAAAATAAATAAATAAATAAATAAATAAATTAAAAAAATTTTTCCTTTTCTTCCATTTTCTTTTATTGCATTTTCTTACTTTTATTCATTGCATTTTAATTTTGTTTTCATAGCTTGTTCTTATTTTCCTTTCTAAGTTTTTTATTTTAATAATGGTGTTAAATTCTCTTACTCAATTGTTGAGAAATCCTTGCATTGTTTTGGTGCTTCATGACTTGTTTGGCATTAATTGTAATATTTTCTCTACACACAAGATTAGTGCTTTAGTCCTTCCTGACTCATGATCCCTTGTTTTTATACCTTATCATCATTGAGTTAGGATGGGACCAAATGCTCTCATGCGTATCACTAATCTTGTTTGTGTCAATTGTTGATTAAGCTTGATGCAACATGCTCTTTATGTCATGTACCTATGCTTTGACTTTACTCTTGCATCAAGTGTTAGTTAATATGCATTAGCTTATATTGCTTTCTCACTCACATGTGTAGCTAACATGTAGTGATAACCCTACTTTTAGTTGGCATTAGCCCCGCCTATGTTCTATTTGCTTTGATATCTTTGTTGTAGGCTTAATTTTCTTTCTTTTTCTTTCCTTTTAGGTTGGCCACCGAAAGAGGAAAAGGAAAAGCTTCTAAATGGGGACAACAAACAAGTTCACCCGCACAACCTTTTGAAGGAGCTCATCAATTGTAGCAACCCGTCCACCTTGCTCTTCTTTGCATGCACCGAGGACGGTGCAAATTTCTAAGTGTGGGGAGGTCGTACGACCGACCTTCACGGGTAACAATCTTCTTTCAACACCAATTCTTAATTTTCTTTGCTAGTTAGTTGTGCATTGCGTGATAGATTGCACGTTAGTTAGAATTTGTACAATTTTTAGGACTACTTGGTTAGGGTGATGATTTCTTTTCCAAAAGACTGTTTTTAGGGCACCCTACCAATTTGAAATTTTTTTTTTGTTGAACTTGCTTAAAGAATTTATTTTGGAACATGGTTTTTGAGCTAAGAACACAAGCATGTGAGTTTTGAGCCTTACGGTGTGGTTACATCTTATAACCACTTATTTTCATTCTTGTGTGCATCATTCTCTTTCTATGATTGTAATCTTTGATTTGCTTGATTCTTTATGTCCATTATTCCATGTATACATGCATTTATATGATTGAGGCCATCATTTCAAATAGCTCACTTACCCAAATAGCCTACCTTTCATCAACCATTGTTAGCCAATTTTAAGCCTATTTAATCCCTTTTGTTCTTAATTGTAGCACATCACTACCCATAAGCGAAAAATAATAAATGACCTTAATTTGGATCTTTGATTAGCTTAGGCTAGTGAGAGTGTGTATCATTTGGGTATGGGAAACTTGGGACATTGGTTGAGGTAAAAGTGTAATTTTTATTTTTATTGAAAATTTTGGGAATCGGGTACATACTCATGTATTAATTATGTTTAAACCATATGCATTGACACTCTTATATATACTTTAGTACAAAAAGAAAAAAAAATTACAAAATAAAGAGAAAAAAAATATAAAAAGAAAAAAATAGAAAAAAAAATATATATATATAGGAAAAAAAAGAGCAATAAAAAGGGGACAAAAATGCCCCAAAGCAAAGTAATAAAAATCAATGCATATGGAATGCGAATTAAAGAGAATGCATAAGTACATGAAAAAGTGAGAATCATGGGTAGCTAGATTGTGTATTAGAATTGCATAGGTTGTTATATGTGTTTGGTAAGAGCTTAGGTTAATCAAAGATTCAAATTCCAAACTCACTTGACCATATACATCCTCACCTTTACCCTAGCCCCATTACAACAAACGAATAAGTCCTCATGATGAATGTATGCATGCATTGAATAATTGTTGATTGTTAGATGAAAAACAAATCATGGAAAGCATGATTAGAAGAGAATTGAGTGATTGACCCTATACACTTGAGCGACTAGAGCGGATACACTTCCGGTGAGGGTTTGATGCTCAATTCCTTATTCCCGGCTTTCATGAGCTTTTCTTCTTGCAAGTCTATTTGTGCTTTATTTTGATGTTCAAATTGGTAGGATTCATGAATCATCATACTACTTAGCCCTACATGTGCATATGTATTCTTGGGGATTGATTTACTTTTAACCAAGTAGGTAGAATCATTTTGCATTTAGTTACATTCATATAGATAGGTGCATATAGTTTATTTGCATTGAATAAATGTTCATAGCCCTTTTCTTGTCCTTCTTTATTCTTAGCATGAGGACATGCTTGGTTTAAGTGTGGGGAGGTTTGATAAACCCCAATTTTGTGGTTTATCTTGTGCTTAATTGGGGAATTTTATCACCTTTTCCCACATTTATTCAATGAAATAGCATGGCTTTGAAATTCTCCCTTGATTTGTGCTTAAATGTGAAAACATGCTTTTTAGGCCCTTAAATTGGTGATTTTAACTCACCTTAATTCCATTCGATGTCTTGATGTGTTTGTTGAGTGATTTTAGGTTCATAAGACAAGTATTGGATGGAAGAAGTGAGGAGAAAAGCATGCAAAGTGGGAGAACTCATGAAGAAATGAAGGAAACGCAAAGCTGTCAAGCCTGCCTTCTTCGCACTCAATCGACCATAACTTGAACTACAGAGGTCCAAATGAGGCGGTTCCAGTTGTGTTGGAAAGCTAACATCCGGGGCTTCAAAATGATATAAAATTTGCCATAGTTACTTTGCGTTTATGGATGCGTACACGCACTGTACGCGTACACATTGATGTTGCACGTGGTTCATTAAAGAGCAACTCGTGGCCAGTGATTTCTAGCTCATTTTGGGCCCAATCCAACTCATTTCTGATGCTATTGAAACCAAGGATTGAAGGGGGAATGGGCAAGTAGTCATAGTTTAGTTTTCATCATATTTTAGAGTAGAATTTTAGAGAGAGAGTGGTGCACGAAATGTGAATCACACTTTTCACAACTCGTACCACTAACCAGCAAGTGCACTGGGTCGTCCAAGTAATAGCTTACGTGAGTAAGGGTCGAATCCCACGGAGATTGTTGGCTTGAAGCAATCTATGGTTATCTTGCAATTCTTAGTCAGGAAGTCAATTGCATTTATCAGTTGAATTGCGAATAAACAAGAGAGCATGGGCTGAAGGTTACTTGTTATGCAGTAATGGAGAATATGTTGGAGTTTTGGAGATGCTTTGTCTTCTGAATCTCTGCTTTCCTTTGTCCTCTGATTCACGCACGCACGTCCTTCTATGGCAAGCTGTATGTTGGGGCATCACCGTTGTCAATGGTTACATCCCCTCCTCTTGTGAAAATGGTCCAAATGCTCTGTCACAGCACGGCTAATCATCTGAGGTTCCCGATCATGCTGGAATAGGATTCACCCTCCTTTTGCGTCTGTCACTACGCCCAGCACTCGCGAGTTTGAAGCTCGTCACAGTCATTCAATCCCTGAATCCTACTCGGAATACCACAGACAAGGTTTAGACTTTCCGAATTCTCATGAATGCCGCCATCAATCTAGCTTATACCACGGAGATTCTGATTAAGGAATCAAAGAGATATTCATTCAATCTGATGTAGAACGGAGGTGATTGTCAGACACACGTTCATGAATTGAGGAAGGTGATGAGTGTCACTGATCATCACCCTCTCCATAGTTAGGCGCGAATGGATATCTTAGATAGGAACACGCATGTTTGAATGGAAAACAGAAATACTTGCATTAATTCATCAAGACACAGCAAAGCTCCTCACCCCCAACGATGGAGTTTAGAGACTCATGCCATCAAAGAGTACAAGGTTCAGATCTAAAATGTCATGAGATACAAAATAAGTCTCTACAAGTTGTTTAAATACTAAACTAGTAGCCTAGGTTTACAAAAAATGAGTAAACTATGATGGATGGTGCAGAGATCCACTTCTGGGGCCCACTTGGTGTGTGCTGGGGCTGAGACTTAAACAATTCACGTGCATAAGGCTGTTTTGGGCGTTCAACGCCAGGTTTGGATCCATTTCTGGCGTTGAACTCCAACTTTTAATCCTTTTCTGGCGCTGGACGCCAGAATTGGGCAGAGAACTGGCATTGAACGCCATTTTACGTCGTCTATCCTTGAGCAAAGTATAAACTATTATATATTGCTGGAAAGCCCTGGATGTCTACTTTCCAATGCAATTGGAAGCTCGCCATTTCGAGTTCTGTAGCTCCAAAAAATCTACTTTGAGTGCAGGGAGGTCAGAATCCAACAGCATCAGCAGTCCTTTTTCAGCCTGAATCAGATTTTTGCTCAGCTCCCTCAATTTCAGCCAGAAAAATACCTGAAATTACAGAAAAACACACAACTCATAGTAAAGTCCAGAAATATGAATTTTTCCTAAAAACTAATGGAAATAAACTAAAAACTAACTAGAATATACTAAAAACTATATGAAATTAACCCCAAAAAACGTATAAAATATCCGCTCATCACAACACCAAACTTAAACTGTTGCTTGTCCTCAAGCAACTAGACAAATAAAATAGAAGACTAATAAGTTGAGAAGCAATAATATCTCAGAGTTTTTGAGTGAAGCTCAGATTCTAATTAGATGAGTGGGACTAGTAGCTTTTTGCTTCCGAACAGTTTTGGCATCTCACTTTATCCATTGAAGCTCAGAGTGATTGGCATCTATAGGAACTTAGAATTCAGATAGTGTTATTGATTCTCCTATTTCAGTATGGTGATTCTTGAACACAGCTATTTCATGAGTCTTGGCCGTGGCCCTAAGCACTTTGTTTTTCAGTATTACCACCGGATACATAAATGCCACAGACACATAATTGGGTGAACCGTTTAGATTGTGACTCAGCTTTGCTAAAGTCCCCAATTAGAGGTGTCCAGAGTTCTTAAGCACACTCTTCTTTCTGCTTTGGACCTTGACTTTAACCGCTCAGTCTCAAGTTTTCACTTGACACCTTCATGCCACAAGCACATGGTTAGGGACAGCTTGGTTTAGCCGCTTAGACCAGGATTCTATTCCCTTAGGCCTTCCTATCCACTGATGCTCAAAGCCTTGGGATCCTTTTTATTACCCTTGCCTTTTGGTTTTAAGGGTTATTGGCTTTTTTTTTTTGCTGTTTTTTCTTGCTTCAAGAATCATTTTTATGATTTTTTCAGATTATCAATAACATGTCTCATGTTCATCATTCTTTCAAGAGCCAACATATTTAACAGTCTTAAACAACAAATTCAAAAGACATATGCACTGTTCAAGCATTCATTCAGAAGACAGAAAGTATTGCCACCACATGTAACTAATTAGAATTTCTCTTATTAAAACTCGAAATTTTATTGCCTCTTATTCAAAAGATCTACTATTTTATTTATGTTTGCTGATGATGAGAAAAATAAACTATGGCTTAATTGGAGATAAAATCAAAATAGATACTAATTACTACTATATGACTCCTAAGGTGAACTTCTATAATGACACTATCACAGAGTTAAAGCAGAAATTGGAATTTAACAACCTTTGTTCTGAGAAATGGGTGTTCCTCTGATCCGTGGGGTGCTTGATTCTTCAAGAGATAACTTCTGGCGCTTCAATTCCCTTAAGTCACGCCCTTGCTCCTCCTGTTCTTTAAACATATAGGTCAGCATTTGACTGTGTTCCTTCTGTTCTTTTATTATTTGTTCTATAGCTTCCCGTATCTTGGTGACAGACGTCTCAAGATACTCCCAGTATTCAGATTGAGGGATTTCTGGGAGAAATTCCTGTGTTTTCTTCTTGGTGGGATCATCCTGTGCTTGTTGTTTTTCCATTGATGCTTTGGTGATTGGTTTCTCAATTGAGATATACTCAGTTATCCCCATCCTTACTCCGGCGTCCTTGCAGAGCAGAGAAATCACGCTTGGATAAGCCAACCTGGCCTCTTTAGAATTTTTGTTAGCAATTTTGTAGAGTTCAGCTGAGATTAGCTGATGAACTTCCACTTCTTTTCCCATCATGATGCAATGGATCATCACTGCTCTTTTAACAGTGACTTCAGAATGGTTGCTAGTGGGCAACAGAGAATGCCCAATGAAGTCCAGCCATCCTCTGGCGACTGGTTTGAGATCTTCTCTCTTGAGTTGATTTGGAACGCCCTTTGTGTTGGTGGTCCACCTGGCTCCAGGGATACATATGTCCTCTAGAATCTTATCCAGGCCCTTGTCTGTTCTCATCATTCTCCTGTTGAAGGAGTCTGGATCATCTTTCAGCTGAGGTAGCTTTAAGATCTCTCTGATCTTGTCAGAGGTGGTATGAACAATCTTTCCTCTGACCATGGTCCGATATTCATAGAAAGCAGTTCCAGATAGTTTTTGCTTATCAGTCTGCCACATATTAGCATAGAACTCCTGGACCATATTCCTTCCCACTTTCGTTTCAGGATTAGCTAGGACTTCCCAGTTCCTGATTCGAATTTGCTCCTGGATCTCCGGATATTCATCTTCTTTCAGATCGAATCTAACTTCTGGGATCACTGATCTCAGACCCATTATTTTGTTATAATGGTCTGAATGTTCTTTAGATAAGAACTTCCCTTGATTCCAAAGTGGTTTTGGAACGCTTTCTTTCTTGCCTCTTGGAGTGGGTTGTTTTCCTTTAGGAGCCATGATCTTAGTGATCGCGGATAAACACACCAAACTTAAAGGTTTGCTTGTCCTCAAGCAAACGAAAAGAAAGGAGAGGGATAGAAGGAGAGCTAGGTGCAATTGTTGATGGGGGAGGGTGGAGGCCGAACCCATATATAAAGGGAGGGAGGGTGGGTTTTCGAAAAAAGAGATAAAGATATGATAAAAAAGATTAATTTGGAAAAGATAAGATAGAAGATATGATAAGAGAGGATATAGTTTAAATTTGAAAAGATATGAAAGATTTTTGAAAAAGATAGATCTAGATTTTGAAAAAGATAAAGTGAAGATTTTGAAAAAGATATTGATGAGTTGAAAAGATAGATTTGTTTTTAAAAAGATTTGAAAAGAGTTGGATTGAATTTGCAAAGAGGGTTTGTGCTTATGAATTAAGATATATTTGATATTTTTAAGGTAGGGTTTTTAGAAATTAGGGATTTTAAAAATCAGGGTTCTTAACATGTTTATGCAAGAAATCATGAATTAAAGCATGAAAATTAAAAATAAAATGAAAAATATGAAGAAAAAATTAATTTACCTCCTCCCCCTTATCCTGGCGTTTGAACGCCCAAATGCTGCTCTCCTGGGCGTTCAACGCCCAGTTGTTGCCCTTTTCTGGCGTTGAACGCCAGATTGCTATCCTTACTAGCGTTCAGCGCCCACTGGCTGCCCCTTTTGGGCGCTGAACGCCCAAAGTAGGCTCTTACTGGCGTTTTCTTGCCAGTGAGCTCTTTTTCTCTGTTTTGTGTGCAGATTCCTTCTGTAACCCTGTAAACTTATGTAATTGATTCTTTACCTTGTCATCAATGAACTCTATATAAACAAATAAAAATAAAAATAGAAATGGGGCAAAATGCTTGGAGGATTGATGCCCCATGGCTGGGTTGCCTCCCAGCAAGCGCTTCTTTATTGTCTTTAGCTGGACCTTGCTGAGCTTTTAGTCTAGCTTCAGCCTTGAGCACTCTTGCTCAACGTTGCCTTCAAGATAATGCTTGATTCTCTGTCCATTGACAATGAATCTCTTATCAGAATCAATATCTTGAAGCTCCACATAACCATATGGTGATACACTTGTAATCACGTATGGTCCCCTCCACCGGGATTTCAATTTCCCGGGGAATAGCCTGAGTCTAGAGTTGAACAGCAGAACCTTCTGTCCTGGCTCAAAGATTCTAGATGACAGCTTTCTGTCATGCCACTTTTTTTATTTCTCTTTATAAAGCTTGGCATTTTCGAAATCTGTGAATCTGAATTCCTCTAGCTCATTTAGCTAGAGCAATCTTTTTTCTCCTGCTAATTTGGCATCAAAGTTTAGGAATCTGGTTGCCCAGTAGGCTTTATGTTCCAGTTCCACGGGCAGGTGACATGCCTTACCATACACAAGTTGGTATGGAGAGGTTCCTATAGGGGTCTTGAATGCTGTTCTGTAAGCCCACAGAGCATCATCCAAGCTCCGTGCCAAATCCTTTCTACGGGTACTTACTGTCCATTCTAGGATTCTCTTTAATTCTCTGTTAGAGACTTTAGCTTGCCCATTAGTTTGTGGATGATATGGAGTAGCCACCTTATGGCGAATTCCATACCGAACCATGGCAGAGTAAAGCTGTTTATTGCAGAAGTGAGTGCCCCATCACTGATTAGTACTCTAGGAACACCAAATCTGCTAAAGATATGTTTCTGGAGGAACTTCAGCACTGTTTTAGTATCATTGGTGGGTCTGGCAATGGCCTCAACCCATTTTGATACATAGTCAATTGCCAGCAGAATATAAGTGTTTGAGTATGATGGTGGGAAAGGTCCCATGAAGTCAATTCCCCATACGTCAAACAACTCAATTTCCAAGATTCCTTGTTGAGGCATGGCGTAACCATGAAGCAGATTACCAGCTCTTTGGCAACTGTCACAGTTACGTACAAACTCTCGGGAATCTTTATAGAGTGTGGGCCAATAGAAGCCACATTGGAGGACTTTGGTGGCTGTTCGCTCACCTCCGAAATGGCCTCCATATTGAGATCCATGGCAATGCCACAGGATCCTCTGTGCTTCTTCTCTAGGCACACACCTACGGATTATTCCATCTGCACATCTCTTAAAGAGATAAGGTTCATCCCACAAGTAGTACTTTGCATCAGTAATTAATTTCTTCTTTTGTATCCTGTTGTACTCCTTGGGTATGAACCTTGCAGCTTTATAGTTTGCAATATCGGCAAACCATGGTGTTTCCTAAATGGCAAATAAATGCTCATCCAGAAAAGTCTCAGAGATCTCAAGAGAGGGGAGGGGCGTCCCTTCTACTGGCTCTATCCGGGACAGATGATCAGCCACTTGGTTCTCTGTCCCTTTTCTGTCTCTTATTTCTATATCAAACTCTTGCAGAAGCAACACCCATCTGATTAGCCTGGGTTTTGAATCCTGCTTTGTGAGTAGATACTTAAGAGCAGCATGATCAGTATACACAATCACTTTTGATCCTACTAAGTATGATCTGAACTTGTCAATGGCGTAAACCACTGCAAGTAATTCTTTTTCTGTGGTTGTGTAATTTTTCTGGGCATCATTTAGAACGCGACTAGCGTAATAAATGACGTGCAGAAGCTTGTCATGCCTCTGTCCCAACACTGCACCAACGGCGTGATCACTGGCATCACACATTAGCTCAAATGGTAATGTCCAGTCTGGTGCAGAAATAACTGGTGCTGTGACCAGCTTAGCTTTCAGCGTTTGAAACACCTGCAGGCACTCTGTGTCAAACACAAATGGCGTGTCAGCAGCTAGCAGATTGCTTAGAGGTTTTGCGATTTTTGAAAAATCCTTTATAAACCTCCTATAGAATCCTGCATGCCCCAGAAAGCTTCTGATTGCCTTAAAATTGGCAGGTGGTGGTAATTTTTCAATTACCTCTATTTTTGCTTGATCCACCTCTATTCTCTTGTTTGAGATTTTATGCCCAAGAACAATCTCTTCAGTCACCATGAAGTGACATTTTTCCCAGTTTAAAACTAGGTTGGTCTCTTGGCATCTTTTCAGAACAAGTTTCAGGTGATCAAGACAGGAGCTGAATGAGTCTCCATATACTGAGAAGTCATCCATGAAGACTTCCAGAAATTTTTCCACCATATCAGAGAAAATAGAGAGCATGCATCTCTGGAAGGTTGCAGGCGCATTACACAGCCCAAATGGCATCCTTCTATAAGCAAACACTCCAGATGGACATGTGAATGCTGTTTTCTCTTGATCCTGAGGATCTACTGCAATCTGGTTATAGCCTGAGTAGCCGTCCAAAAAGCAGTAATAATCATGACCTGCTAGTCTTTCTAGCATCTGGTCTATGAATGGTAAAGGAAAATGATCCTTTCTGGTGGCTGTATTGAGCCTTCTGTAGTCAATACACATGCGCCACCCTGTAACTGTTCTTGTAGGAACCAGTTCATTTTTTTCATTATGAATCACTGTCATGCCTCCCTTTTTTGGGACGACTTGGACAGGGCTCACCCAGGGGCTATCAGAAATAGGATAAATGATCCCAGCCTCTAGTAATTTGGTGACCTCTTTCTGCACCACTTCCTTCATGGCTGGATTTAGCCGCCTCTGTGGTTGAACCACTGGTTTAGCATTATCCTCCAATAGGATTTTGTGCATGCATCTAGCTGGGCTTATGCCCTTAAGGTCACCTATGGACCACCCAAGAGCTGTGTTGTGTGTCCTTAGCACTTGAATAAGTGTTTCCTCTTCCTGTGAATTTAAAGCAGAGCTTATGATCACTGGAAAAGTGTCACCTTCTCCCAGAAATGCATATTTCAAGGATGGTGGTAATGGCTTGAGCTCGGTTTTAGGAGGTTTTTCTTCTTCCAGAAGAAATTTCAGAGGCTCTTTCATGTCCTCTGACTCCTCTAAATCAGGCTGAGCATCTTTAAAGATGTTTTCCAACTCTGATTCGAGACTCTTAGCCATGTTGATCTCTTCTACCAAAGAGTCAATAAGATCAACTTTCATGCAGTCTTTTGATGTGTCAGGATGCTGCATGGCTTTGACAGTGTTCAACTTAAACTCATCATCATTGACTCTCAGGGTTATTTCCCCCTGTTGGACGTCAATGAGGGATCGTCCAGTTGCTAGGAAGGGTCTTCCTAGAATGAGAGTAGCACTTTTGTGCTCCTCCATTTCCAGCACAACAAAGTCAGTGGGAAAGGCGAATGGCCCAACTCTGACAATCATGTCTTCGATCACGCCTGATGGGTATTTAATGGAGCCATCAGCAAGTTGGAGACATATCCGGGTTGGTTTAACTTCTTCAGTTAAGCCAAGCTTTCTGATAGTGGATGCAGGTATTAGGTTGATGCTTGCCCCAAGATCGCATAAAGCTGTCTTGGTGCATTGACCTTCTAATATGCATGATATCAGAAAACTCCCAGGGTCTTTAAGCTTTTCAGGAAAGCTTTTCAAAATGACTGCACTGCATTCTTCAGTGAGGAGAACTCTTTCTGTTTCTCTCCAATCCTTTTTATGACTCAAGATCTCTTTCATAAACTTGGCATAAGAAGGTATTTGCTCAAGTGCTTCTGCAAATGGAATATTTATTTCAAGAGTCCTGAGGTAATCTGCAAAGTGAGCAAATTGCTTATCCTGCTCCTCTTTCCGGAGTTTTTGAGGATAAGGTATCTTGGCTTTATATTCTTCAACCTTAGTTGCTGTAGGTTTATTGCCTACAGAAGTGGTTGAAGAAGCCTTTTTAGAGGGGTTGTTTTTAACATTTGTGTGTGTCTGATCCCTCACTGGCAACTGAGTGCCAGAGTTAGAAACTGGAGTGACGTTAGATGCCAACTCCTTGTCTGTTCCTGGCGTCTGAACGCCAGAACTGTGCCCATTTTGGGCGTTCAGCGCCAGATCTTGCCCATTTTGGGCGTTCAACGCCAGATTCTTGCCTATTTCTGGCGTTGAACGCCAGTCCTGCCTTGTTTCTGGCGTTGAACGCCAGTCCTGAGCATGGTCTGGGCGTTCAGCGCCAGCCTTCCACCAAATTTCTGGCGTTTTAGTTCCATAATTGCTTCTCCCTAGGCTCTTACTGTCCTCAGGTGAATTTTGGGTGGTTTGCTCATTTCTTAGCTTTTTACTGCCTTGAGGTGGGGTATTTAATGTTTTCCCACTTCTTAATTGAACTGCTTGGCATTCTTCTGTTATTTGCCTTGACAGCTGCTACTTTGTTTGCTTAAACTGTTCGTCCATATGTATATTAGCCATCCTTGTCTCTTGTAGTCTATCTTTTAATTCGGCTAACTGCTTTGTTAGAAAGTCCAATTGCTGATTGAATTCAGCAGCTTGTTTTACAGGATTGAGTTCAGCAGTTGCTGTTTTAACCTCTTCTTTCATAGAAGGGTCACTGCTTAGGTACAGATGCTGATTCCTGGCAACTGTATCAATGAGCTCTTGAGCTTCTTCAATTGTCTTTCTCATGTGGATAGATCCACCAGCTGAGTAATCTAAAGACATCTAAGCTCCTTCTGCATGCCCATGATAGAAGATGTCTAACTGAACCCACTCTGAAAACATTTCAGAGGGGCATTTTCGTAGCATCTCTCTGTATCTCTCCCAGTCATCATAAAGAGATTCCTTATCTCCTTGTTTAAAGCCTTGGATGTCCAGCCTTAGCTGTGTCATCCGTTTTGGGAGAAAGTATTGATTCAGGAATTTTTCTGTCAGCTGTTTCCATGTCCTTATGCTGGCCTTAGGTTGGTTATTTAACCACCTCTTAGCTTGATCTTTTACAGCAAATGAAAACAGTAATAGTCTGTAGACATCCTGATCTATTTTTTATCATGTACTGTGTCAGCAATCTGTAGAAACTGTGCCAGAAACTCTGTAGGTTCTTCCTGTGGAAGACCGGAATACTGGCAACTTTGCTGCACCATGATAATGAGCTGAGGATTTAACTCAAAGCTACTGACTCCAATGGAGGGTATGCAGATGCTACTCCCATATGAAGCAGTAGAGGGGTTAGAATATGACCCTAGAGTCCTCCTGGACTGTTCATTTCCGCTTAGGTCCATGATGGAGAAAGGGAGATAATGTAAAATAGAGAAAATATTTTATTTATTTATTTATTTATTTATTTATTTTGAAAATAAAATAAATTAAAATAAAATAAATAAAAATAGGTGAAGCTTTTCGAAAAAGATATGATTTGGAAAAGATTTTAAATTTTGAAAAAAATCTGAATTTTTTTAAAAATAATTTTCGAAAATTTGTTTTAAAAATAGAGAGAAAAGATATTTTTGAATTTAGTGAGGAAAGAGAAAAACAATAGAATAGCACAAGATTTAAGATTTTTAGATCTAATGCTCCTTGTTTTCAAAAATTTTGGAGGGAAAACACCAAGGAACACCAAACTTAAAAATTTTAAGATCAAGACACAAGGAAAACTCAAGAACACTTTGAAGACTCACAAGAACACAAGAACATGAAGAAAGAACACCAAACTTAAAATTTTTAGAAAACCAAATTAAAATTTTCAAAAAAACAAAGAAAAATCAACAAAAGAACACCAAACTTAAAGTTTGGCACAAAATTTAATAGAGAAATTATTATTTTTGAAAAAGATTTTTAAAAAGAGTATACCAAATTGCCACGGACTTAGACCAACGCTCTAGCCAATTGGGTAGTAAATGTAACACTTGTTTTGAAGAAGGATATTTTTAACCACGAACAATAATAAGAGACTCTAAACCAAAAAGAAAAATTTTCCTAATCTAAGAAATAAAATAAACCGTCAGTTGTTCAAACACGAACAATCCCCGGCAACGGTGTCAAAAACTTGGTGCACGAAATGTGAATCATACTTTTCACAACTCGTACCACTAACCAGCAAGTGCACTGGGTCGTCCAAGTAATACCTTACGTGAGTAAGGGGTCGAATCCCACGGAGATTGTTGGCTTGAAGCAATCTATGGTTATCTTGCAATTCTTAGTTAGGAAGTCAATTGCATTTATCAGTTGAATTGTGAATAAACAAGAGAGCATGGGCTGAAGGTTACTTGTTATGCAGTAATGGAGAATATGTTGGAGTTTTGGAGATGCTTTGTCTTCTGAATCTCTGCTTTCCTTTGTCTTCTGATTCACGCATGCACGTCCTTCTATGGCAAGCTGTATGTTGGGGCATCACCGTTGTCAATGGTTACATCCCCTCCTCTTGTGAAAATGGTCCAAATGCTCTGTCACAGCACGGCTAATCATCTGAGGTTCCCGATCATGCTGGAATAGGATTCACCCTCCTTTTGCGTCTGTCACTACGCCCAGCACTCGCGAGTTTGAAGCTCATCACAGTCATTCAATCCTTGAATCCTACTCGGAATACCACAGACAAGGTTTAGACTTTCCGGATTCTCATGAATGCCGCCATCAATCTGGCTTATACCACGGAGATTCTGATTAAGGAATCTAAGAGATATTCATTCAATCTGATGTAGAACGGAGGTGATTGTCAGACACACGTTCATGAATTGAGGAAGGTGATGAGTGTTACTGATCATCACCCTCTCCATAGTTAGGCGCGAATGGATATCTTAGATAGGAACACGCATGTTTGAATGGAAATCAGAAATACTTGCATTAATTCATCGAGACACAGCAGAGCTCCTCACCCCCAACAATGGAGTTTAGAGACTCATGCCGTCAAAGAGTACAAGGTTTAGATCTAAAATGTCATGAGATACAAAATAAGTCTCTAAAAGTTGTTTAAATACTAAACTAGTAGCCTAGGTTTACAAAAAATGAGTAAACTATGATGGATGGTGCAGAGATCCACTTCTGGGGCCCACTTGGTGTGTGCTGGGGCTGAGACTTAAACAATTCACGTGTATAAGGCTGTTTTGGGCGTTCAACGCCAGGTTTGGATCCATTTCTGGCGTTGAACTCCAACTTTTAATCCTTTTCTGGCGCTGGACGCCAGAATTGGGCAGAGAACTGGCGTTGAACGCCAGTTTACGTTGTCTATCCTTGAGCAAAGTATGGACTATTATATATTGCTTGAAAGCCCTGGATGTCTACTTTTCAATGAAATTAAAAGCACGCCATTTTGAGTTTTGTAGCTCCAGAAAATCCACTTTGAGTGCAGAGAGGTCAGAATCCAACAGCATCAGCAGTCCTTTTTCAGCCTGAATTAGATTTTTGCTCAGCTTCCTCAATTTCAGCCAGAAAAATACCTGAAATTACAGAAAAACACACAACTCATAGTAAAGTCCAGAAATATGAATCTTTCCTAAAAACTAATGGAAATAAACTAAAAACTAACTAGAATATACTAAAAACTATATGAAATTAACCCCAAAAAGCGTATAAAATATCCGCTCATCAGAGAGGCTCTCTCCTCTCTCTAGATTTAGGATAGAAATTAGGGTAAAGTTAGGTTAATCTCTCTCAAATTTGTCTTTCAATTCTTGTTTTGATTTCAATTCTCTTTATATTTTAGTGTTCTATTGTATTAATCTTCTTAGTTTCTCTTGTTAATTTCTTGTTTTGCTCTCTTTTATGTTGATGAACCATTGTTGGATCTTGATTTCTTTTAATGCAATTTTATGTTTCTATGTTTCTTTTATGTTGATCTTGATTGTTATTGTTGATTTCTTGCTTGTGGTAGTTATGGGTTTCCTTTAATTCTTGCATTTTATGATGTTTACTTTCCTTGCACACTAGGTGTTTGATAAAATGTTTCCTCTAGTTTTTGAGTAGTTTTCTTCACTCTTGGCCTAGGCTAAGGAAATTGAGTGACCTTGAGTCATTGGATCTCATTGAATTGGTGATTTGAGAACCCTTAGTGGTCAATTTGATAACCATTGACTCTAGCCTACTACTAAGTTAATTGGTAGCTAGGTTAGGACTTATGGATTGATGTTGATCAAGCCTATTTGACGTACTTCAAGCTTAGGAGTAGGTATTACGTACTTAAAGCTTTTGGAGGTAGACTTAATAGGTTGGCCTCTCATAATTGTCAATATTTAGTTTGTAGACAAGGATGGTGATCTCAATTACCTAAGTCTAGCCAAGAGTTCTTTCCTTTATTTTATTAGTTAATTATCATTTACTTTCTTGCTTTTATATTTTCTTATCAATTATCAAAATCAAACCCCCTTGTTCTTCATAGCCAATAATTAAACACTTCATTGCAATTCCTTGTGAGACGACCCGAGGTTTAAATACTTCGGTTAATTCTTATTGGGGTTTGTACTTGTGACAACTCAAATTTTTTATGTGAGAATTATTTGTTGGTTTGGAGCTATGCTTACAAAGAAGTTCTTATTTCTGTGAGAGAAATTCTAAACCATCAATAAATTCTCACTCATCAGTCATCAACCCTTCTGGCTTACTGCTGAGGGAGAAAGGCGGATCCCGACTTATTGGAGTTTCGGGGAGGGATCCGATTATCTAATATAAATATCTTATGACTGGTTGAGTCTGGAAGATCGCAACATTGCCGACATTTTGTTGGCCATTTTTGGCGAGAAGAATCTTAATCCTCGCATGGTTATGGGGGACCGGGAGGCCGGTCGGTCGTATATTGGTGAGTTCTTTACTTTTTTCATTTTTAGTGTTTTGCTCTTCTATTATTCACACCCTTGCTTTCTCTTTTTCTTTGCTTACCGTTTCCATGGCTGGTGGGAGAAAAACCTTGGCTGACTTGATGAACCTCATCCAAGGGGATGGTGAGAGTGGTGAGGACTCCTCGGTGACTCCTACGGCGAGTCAGGACCAGGAGGGCGCCGGGGAGGGTAGTGGTCGGGTTGACAGGGCCGACCAAGATCAGCTGGAGAAAGTTGAGGTTCCCCCTGAGAACACCTCGGGGAATCCAGGTGTGGAGGCGGAGATTCCCTTTGAGAAGGATCTAGGTTTGACGATGATGACTTGAAGGTCGTTAGCAACTCTAAGAAGAAAAAACGGGATTCCAGAAAGGCACTCTCAGTTATGGAGAAGAATTTCGATGCTGGGGGTTTCATTGAGTCCCAGTTGCTCCCTGGCACCGAAGAGTTTTTCCGTGATGCCGACCTTTCTGGGCAGGCGAGGTGGATCTACCGCAGTCTTCTTTGAGCTGCAACTATTGCAAAGAAGATGGAGCCTGTCTTGGGAAATTATCATGCTATGGAAGTGAAGCTTTAGGACTCCCAAAAAGATCTGACGGACTCAAGATCTCGGGAGGAGTCTCTGAAGACAAAACTGTCTGAGCAAGAGAAGAAGGCTGAGGAGGATGCCAAAGAGATCAACAGGCTAGTGGATCGGGACCTCGCCTTGATGAAAGATCTGAACACTGCTCGTGGTGAGGCTACTGCTGCTGAGAAGAAGGCCAAGGAACTAGAGGAAAAACTGAAGTTGGCGGAGAGCTCGGCAGAGACTGTTCGTCAAGAGATGGCTGCTTTGAAGAAGAAGAATAAGGAGCTTGCAAATGGGGCCCGGGAGGCCGTGAAGCTGACCGAGGAGGGGATTAAGCTCCAGGTGGCCATGCTGGCTCCCGACCTCGATCTTTCTCAAGTTGGGGCTCTGAAGACGGTTGAGGACGGGAAGATTGTTGATATCTTCAAGTCTTGAGATGGATACTTCTCTCAGCCTTTGTATTCTTTGTTATATCTTTTGTAATTTGTTTTTATCCTGGGGCCTGTTTTAAGGTGCCCTTTAGTTGTAATGAACATTTTGGCACTTTTATCTTAATTAGGCCACTTTCTTGGTTATTGATTGCTTGCTCGGGCCGTCGTGGCTTTGCTTTTATTGTTATTTGTTTTTGCTTACTCGGGCCGTCGCAGTCTTTTGGTTTACTATTTTTATGGTATTTACCATTTTTGTTGCTTGTCGATTTGAGCCGTTTTGCTTTGGGTCCCTTTGGTTCCTGGGGTGATCAGTCCTAGGTTCCCGTTAGGTCGACTGTTCGTTATTTTTCGTCGTTTTGTTGTTTCGACGTGAATCTTGCAAAAAGACAAACTTATCATATACGCATTGTTAGAAATTTGAAGCAAGGAAGTGATGTAATGCATAATTAAGTGAAAGATAGTAAAAGAGGAATGCAAAAGGAATTTTAAAAGGGGGAGGGTGAAGTCGTCAGGTCGTGTGGTTGCTTCTTCTTATGAGTAGAACCTCCTCAGGTTTGCCATGTTCCATGTTCTCGGTACCTCGCTTCCATCCAACTTCTCTAACTTGTAACCTCCTTTGCCGAGGACCTCTCTTACCCTATAAGGGCCTTCCCAGTTTGCGGCCAACTTGCCTTCTCCTGGGGTTGGCAGCCCTATGTCGTTGCGTCGTAAGACCAAGTCACCTTCTCTCAGGCTTCTTTTTAGCACCTTGCCATTGTTCCTTAGGGCTATCCTTTGCTTTATCGCTATTTCTGCTAGGTGCGCCATTTGCCTTGTCGTCGACCAGATCTTTTTTTATTGCTTCACTTCCTCCTCCGAGGAGTAACCTTGGACTCGATTCCCCGATTTCGATTGGGATGACTGCGTCGACCTCGTATGTGAGTCGGAAGGGGGTTTCGCCGGTAGATGATCGGGGGAGGGGTGGTCCTGTAAGACCATAGGACTGAACATAGCTCGTTTGCCCATGAGCCCTTCTTTCCCTGAAGTCGCTTCTTTAACCCTTTTAGGATAACTTTGTTAGCTGCCTCCACCTGGCCGTTGGTTTGGGGGTGTTCGACTGAGGAGAACCTTTGCTTGATTTTTAATCCTGCTAGGAATCCTTTGAACTTCTTGTCGTTGAACTGTGTCCCGTTATCCGATATGACAGTTTCTGGGATTTCAAACCTGGTGACCACTAGCCTCCACATAAATTTTTGGCAATTCGCTGAAGATATGCTAGCCAGTGGTTTTGCTTCTACCCATTTGGTGTAGTAGTCTATGGCTACTATAAAGTATTTCACTTGCCCAGGCCCAGGTGGGAATGATCCTAAGAGGTCGACTCCCCATTGGGCAAAAGGTCGAGAGGCCATCATCAGGTTGAGTTCTTCGGGTGGTGCTTTGTGGAAGTTGGCATTTTCTTGACATTTTTTGCATTTTTTAACGAACTCCTGGGTGTCCGACATCATTGTGGGCCAGTAATATCCTGCTCGGATGATCTTTCTTGCCAGTGATCTTCCCCCGATGTGGTGACCACAACACCCCTCGTGGACTTCACTTAGGACGTAGTCTGTCTGGTCGGGGCACAGGCATTTGAGTAGGGGTTGGTGGAGCCCTCACTTGTACAACTGCCCCTGTATGATTACGTATTTGGAGGTTTCCCTCTTGGTGGCTTGTGCTTCCTTCTCATCTAAGGGTGTTTTTCCATGCTCCAGGTATCGGAAGGTAGGGTCAATCCATGAGGGGGGCTTGGGGTTTGGGTTGCGCATAAGATGATTGCTGGTTCGGTTGCCAATCCCTGGATTAGGGATCTGTTCCCCGCCCCGGGTTTGGTGCTTGCTATTTTGGAGAGGAGGTTAGCTTGAGCATTTCTTTTTCTAGGGACATCCTGAACTATGACCTCCTCAAAGCTTTTGCATAGCTCCTTTACCTTTTTCAGGTATTTTTGTAGTAGTGCGTCCCTGGCTTGGTAGCTGCCGTTTATCTGAGAAGTGACGACCTGGGAGTCGCTACTAACTTCCACTCTTGATGCTCTGACCTCTTTGGTTAACATTAGCCCTCCTATCAGGGTCTCGTACTCTGCCTGGTTGTTGGAGACTGGGAAATCGAACTTGATCGATTGTTCGTAAGCTACTCCTATCGAGTTTTCAAGAATGATCCCAGCTCCTCCGAACGTTTGGTTGGACGCTCCATCAATGATGATTGGACTTTTTGTGGTCTAGAATTCACGATTGAAATCTCGTTGCAATATAGTTTATAAACCAACAAACAATCCTTTCATACAAAAATTTGTTTGTCACAAGTAACAAATCCCTAAAATCTATAAACCGAAGTATTGAACCTTGGGTCGTTCTCCCAAGGAATTGCAATAAAATGTCTTGTTATTGGTTATGGAGCATGTTTTGGGGTTTTTGATAAGAGACATGAAATGTAAATGGCAATAAGTTGGACTTATGGGGAGCTCCTCTCAAGGTGGCTTGTGCTTGAAACTATCCTTGAACATCCACCAATGCTTGAATCTCCAATAAGCTCCATTCTTCAATTTTAATATCTTCAAGCTTGGATGGAGTTCTTCACTAACCATGGGCTCCCAAATTTGATTTTCCTTGTGGGATCCGGGATTCCACACTTTGTTTTGACACCCGTCTTGAAGTTGATTCTCATTGATCCATGTGGGTGCCATAGTTTTGGAATTCTCATTTAAGCAACTAAACAACATCTTAGACCCAAGCAATCTAGTTCTACACCAACCGTTGCAATTAAGCTTTGAACGTGTGGGCATCATGAACCTAGAATGATATTTCCAACCACTAGCCATCTCCCTTTTGCTCTTAAAGCCACAAATATATCTAAGTTGACCATCAGTCTCAAGTAAACCATATTCAAGGGGAATAATAAAACTTGAGTATAAGGAATTTACCCACTTGAATGAAAGAATGGATGGTGGTGGCTTGGGGAGAGGTATCTCCAATGAGCTAGCAAGCTTTACTCCCTTGTGTTCTTCCTTGGTTACCTCCACCTCTTCACAAACTTCTTCAACTTCAATCCTTTGTTCATCAATTTTGTCTAACTCTTCTCCATCACTCAAATTATAAATGGGAGGTTGAGAGAAATCTACCTCCACATCGCTTTCCATCTCATTGAGAGAAGGTTCTTCAAATTCAAAGGATTCACCACCAAGAAGGTTGGATGCATGAACTTCATCACGAAGGGAACTCAATTATTGCTTCATTCCTTCCAAGTCTTCATTCAAAAATTGTTTTGGAGGTTGTGCACTCTCCTCCTTAACATCCAATTCAATCGCCTTGGAGAGGTTCTCTTCAACTCTAGGTTCCCAAGGAGGTTTCGTATCTCCTAAGTCTTCAACCATTTCTTCCTCTTCTTCAATGATCATAGGTTCCTCCAATTGTTCTAACACAAAGTGACCTTCCTCTCTCTCCACTGGAGTTTCCAATCTCTCCTTCATGCTATACTTTTCAATTAATTCTCCACATGTGACCATGGAAGTACTTTGAGTGTTCAAGCATTGGGAGGCTAAAATACTTACTACCTTGGTCAAGGTAGTCACAAATTCTAGTGTCTCCCTTTGCATTTCTCCTTGCCCTTGAAGTATAAGGCTAAGGATTTCATCCATTGAGGATTGGAGAGGATTGGAGGGTTCATTGTCTTGGAGAAAGGGTTCATGATAGGAAGGTAGTTCTTCTTAGTAAAGTGGTGGTGTATATTGAGGTGGTTCATGGGAGTAGTAATCTTGGAATGATAGTTCCATGTATGGCTCATGTGGTTCAAAAGGTGGTTGGTATGGTGGATATGGATCAAGGTCATATGGAGGTGTTTGGTGAAAAGAGGCTTGTGAGTGTGGTTGAGGTTCATGTTGAGGATATGGCTCATAGGAATATGGTGGTGGTTTTTGAAAGTCACAAGGGGATTCACCATAGCCATTAGATTGGTATGCATTATAGAATGGCTCTTCTTCATAGTGCATTGGTGGAGGTTGTTGCCAAGAGGATTGATCATATGCATATGGCTCCTCCCACCTTTGGTTATCCCATCCTTGATACACATTCTCATTATAGTCCTCATTTCCTACAATATAGTGAGAACCAAACTCATAGCCAAAGTGAGAATTCATGATAGCAAGAGAAAATGAAAATAAAATCAAATAAGAAACAAAGGAAACCAAATCCTAAAACTAGCAAGAACTAACAAAGAAGCCAAAGGCAAACATATTCACAATATTCACATATATACAATAACCAATAACACAACACCATTGCAATTTCTTGGCAACGGCGCCGTTTTGATGATTGGACTTTTGTGTGGTCTAGAATTCACAAATGAAATCTCGTTGCAATATAGTTTCTAAACTAACAAACAATCCTTTCATACAAAAATTTGTTTGTCACAAGTAACAAACCCCTAAAATCTATAAACCGAAGTACTGAACCTCGGGTCATTCTCCCTAGGAATTGCAATAAAATGTCTTGTTATTGGTTATGGAGCATGTTTTGGGGTTTTTGATAAGAGACATGAAATGTAAATGGCAATGAAAATAAACTAATAGCTAAAAAGGCCTTGGCAAGGGTTGGTGGTCAAGGATCTCTATCCTAATCACTAACCACAACATGAGAATTGGCAAGGATCAACCCCACTAAGTCATCCTCTAACTAATAAAGGAAAGTCAAGTGAGCTATGTCAATCCAAGACCATAAGTCCTAGTTCTCCACCAAATCAATTAGTGAGATCTAGCGTTAATGGCTCCCAATTGTCAATCACTTGGACATTAGTATCTCAAGATTTCCTAAGTTACCTTCCCAAGCCAAGAGCATAAAATTCTACTCTAAAATCCAATCAAGCATTTTGTCAAACACATAAAAGGCATAAAAGGAAAGCATAGTAAAATTGCAAGGAATGTAAATCTACACTACTCAATTTCAAGGAATTAAACAACAACAAATCAAATGAACAATAAAGAAACATGAATCATAAATTGCATTAAAGGAAAATAGAAGAAACAAAAGTGCATCAACATAAAAGTAGAGAATTACATGAATTAAATGCAAAACTAGAGAGAGAAGTAGAAGAAGAAGAATTGCAAAAAGAAAAGTAAATCAAAGCATGAAATTAACCTAGATCTAAGAATTCCTAATCTAGATCTAACCTACTCCTAATTCTAGAGAGAAGTGAGAGATTCTCTCTCTAAAACTAACATAAACTAAACTAGTGATCAAAAGTATGTAAAGCATGTTGATTCCCCTTCAATCCTTGGCTTAAATAGCATCAGAAATGAGTTGGATTGGGCGCACAAGGCTTTAGAATTCGCTGGCCACGTATTGCTTTAAGTGGATCATATGGCAGCAACAACGCGTGCGCGTACAGTGCGCGTACGCGTTACCATACGTGTAGCAAGTATGGAAAATCTTATATCGTTTCGAAGCCCCGGATGTTAGATTTCCAACATAACTAGAACCATATCATTTGGACCTCTGTAGCTCATGTTATGGCCGATTAAGTGCGAAAAGGTCGGCTTGACAGCTTTTGCGATTCCTTCATTTCTTCATGAGTTCTCCATTTTTACATGCTTTTCCTTCATTCCCTTGATCCAATCTTTGCCTCCTAAATCTAAAATCACTCAACAAACATATCAAGGCATCTAATGGAATCAAGGTGAATTAAATTTAGCTATTCTAAGTCCTAAAAAGCATGTGTTCACTCTTAAGCACAATTAAAGGAGAAGTTATAAAACCATGCTATTTCATTGAATAAATGTGGGAAAAGATGATAAAACCCTCTAAATTCAACACAAGATAAACCCTACAAATGGGGTTTATCAACCTCCCCACACTTAAACCAAGCATGTCCTCATGCTTAAACCAAGAGAAAGCAAAGGGTATCAACATTTATTCAATAAAATCTAACTAAATGCAATCTACCTATATGCAACTATCTACATGAATGCAATTGCTTGGTCAAAATAAATCAATTCCCAAGAAGCATATATGCACAAGGGTTAAGGAATAGCAAGTCTAATCCATAATTGAATTGAGTTATTAAATATTTTTACAAACTTGCATGAAGAGATGATTATGGGTGGAAACATATAATTGAGCATCAAACCCTCACCGGATGTGTTTGCACTCTATTCGCTCAAGTGTTTAGGGTTAATTCTCTCAATTCTCCCCTAATCATGCTTTCCATGATTTGTTTTTCTTCTAACAATCAACATTTATTTCATGCATGCATACAAGTAATCATGAGGTCATTTCATAGGTTGTAATGGGGCTAGAGTCAAGGTAGGATGCATATATGGTCAAGTGAGCTTAAAATTTGAATCTTTATTAAGCTTAAACTTCCCACCTAACCTATGACATCCTATACAATTCAAAACTAACCTAACTACTTGTTTTTCACTTTTTAACATACTCATGCATTTTCTTTTCATTTCACAACTCATATGCATTGATCTTTGTTGAACTTTACTTTGCTTTGGGACATTTTGTACCCTTTTTATTTCTTTCTTTTTCTTTTTCTTTCTTTTGCTATCTTTTTTCTTTTCTTTTCTTTTCCATACTCTTCTTTTTGTTTCTTTTTCTTTTTTTTTTGTTTTTCTCATTTTTTTTCTTTCTTTCAAACTATATACAAGAACATCAATGCATAAGGTCTATACATTTAATCAATACATGAGCATGTACCCAATTCCTAATATTTTCAACAAAAATACAAAATTACCCTTTTATTCCCCCAATGTCCCAAGGTTCCCACACTTGAATGATACACACACACTAGTCTAAGCTAATCAAAGATCCAAATTGAGGACATTTATTGTTTTTCGCTTTAGGGCTTGTAATGTGCTAAAATTAAGAACAAAGTGGGTTAATCGTAGGCTCAAATTGGCTAACAATGGATGATAGAAGGTAAGGCTATTTGGGTAAGTGAGCTAAATGAAATGATGGCCTCAATCATATAAATGCATGGATACACAAAATAATGGACATAAAGAATCAAACAAATCAAAGATTACAATCATAGAAAGAGGATAATGCACACAAGAAGGAAAAATAAGTGGTTATAAAATGTAACCACACCATTAGGCTCAAATCTTACTTGCTTGTGTTCTTAGCTCAAGACATGTTCCACAATATATATATATATGATTCAAGCAAGTTCAATGAAAGGTTTTCACTCAAATCAATTGGTGCCCTATAGATAATTTCTCAAAAAATTTCATTATTTTGACTAAGCTTATTATGTATATATATGCAAAAATAAGAAAATAAAACTAAAAATCCTAAAAACCAAAAAAAAAATGAAAGGCAAAAGTGTTGGAATTAAAAATTTGTCACCCAAAATCGCCGATCGGTCAGACGACCTCCCCACACTTAAAAGTTTGCACCGTCCTCGATGCATCCAAAGATGAGCAATGGGGTACGGTGACTCTCCGGATTGCTACCTTCAGCTGGTAGATCAACCGGTTGCTGCGCGTTCTTTCTTCTGCTTCTATTTTTGCTTGTGGTGCATTGTTCTTGAAAAACAAAAGTATACCACCATAAGATGAGAAAATACAAAGCAAGGAAGCATTCATTGTTGGAATGAGGTACTAATCACTAGAATTGAGTGAGTGAATTAGTGTGACATTAGGAAAATAGGGATGTGAATTCCAAATTAGGCGCCTTGTAGAACACACATAAGCATAAAAAGTTATGTCACAAAAGAAGTATGTACTTTACTCATTCTAGTGTGCTTAAAATTCTTTAAGTAAACTTGTAAGGTAAAACAAGCATTAAAGAAGCATGAAAGCATTCAAGCTAAAAGAATATGGATGCATATAATCATGAAACACAATGCATTGAAGTAAATGCTCAACATACAATATCAAGAGATTTCCTAATCAAAGAATAAGGTTCAAATCACATGGTGGCAAAATCATGCAATTTAAAAGGATTTAAAAGCTTGAAGGCAATGTCATGTACTTGGTATTCACAAAAGTGAAGCATGAAAAACTCAAAACCAAGTAGCAAAATATAACCTCAAAAATAGAATCCAACAAAGATTATAGACATAATGATGTGGAGATAACATCTCGTTTAGTACTCAGCAACAATTAAAGGTAAACAAGATTAACAATCCAACACTTACAATGAAAAAGAGAAAATGAAATGAAAACTAAACTAAGACTAACTAACTAACTAACTAACTAAATAACTAACTAATTAACTAATTAGTTAACTAAAATAAATGGTTATCAATGGTATTTGGGAGTGTTGGATGGGGGGTAGAAGAAGGGAAGAAGAGAGGAGAAGGAAAGAAATGGGAAGAGGAGAAGAAAAGAGATGTGTTGAAGGAAGGACATCGGGGCGTACGCGCGCATGGCACGCATGCGTGGATGGTGGTGCAATGGACGCGACGCGTACGCGTACATGGCGCGTCCGCGTCGATGGCTTATTTCGAGAGTGACGCGTACGCGTCATGTGCGCGTACGCGCGAGTTGGTTTGTGCGAAAGGCACAATGCGCGCGCAACGTTCGCACAACTCTCGGGTTTTTGGCTTGGGGGTGGAATTTCTCAATCCATGGGTACGCGTACATGGCGCATGCGCGCGGATAGGCGAAAATGCTTGATGCACGCGTACGCGTGGATGGCGCTTTTTTTTTTCAAAATTTTTCTATGTTTCTGCACCAATCCAAGCATTCCAAACCTCCAAACAACTACCAAAACACCATAAAACCTTATTTAACATACTAAACTACCAAACAAACTCAAAAAATCAATCAAAATATGAAATTAAACTATTTTAACCAATATGTGTAAAAGAGAAAAAAAGAAAGATTTTACCATGGTGGGGTGTCTCCCACCTAGCACTTTTGTTTATTGTCCTTAAGATGGACTTATTGATGCACGAAAAACTTGTCTCATAACAAATTTCCTTCGGCAAGTGTACCGAATTTGTCGTCAAGTAAAAACTCACAATAGAGTGACGTCGAATCCCACAAGGATTGATTGATCAAGCAACTTTAATTAGAGGAATGTTTTAGTTGAGCGAATCAGAATTTGAGTTGAGAATTGTAGAAATGAAAATGGCGAGAAAGTAAAAGGCAGAAAAAGTAAATGCTAGAATTAAAGAACTGAAAGTAAATGACTGAAAGTAAATTGTAGAATTGTAAATGGGAATGGGGGAATTGCTCATAAGAGTAAATAAGAGAAATTAAAGAGAATGGGTAAGATCAGAAATGGGGGGTTCATTGGGCTCAGGGGATGTTGCATTCTTCGGATCAATTTCATTTTTATCTCTTCCTCAATTAATGCACTCATTGATCTCCTTGGCAATCTTAAGTGATTGAATTACAATTTCTTGTAATTCAATCTCTCAAATCTTGATCAATAGCCAATTTTTTGGTCAATTGCTCATGAGAAGAGATGAAGTATGGTCACTGATTATACCACATGCATTTCCCAAATCAAGTGTTGAGAGGATTATAGTCACATATCCATCCAAACCCAATTTGGTCCAGCATGAGAAAGCATTTCTAGCATGATCTCTTCATTCCTCTTTCAAGGTTCAGAAGAGATCCAAGTATGAATAGCTTCTTTTCCAAGATAACTACCCAATTGGATGAAGATCGAAAGCTTTCAAGTAAAATCAAGAGAAAAGATAGAAGAAGAATAATGAAAACTAGTATTGATCCATCAAATTACAACAGAGCTCCCTAACCCAATGAAAGGGGTTTAGTTGTTCATAGCTCTGGAAAATGAAAATAAAGATGGAGAATACATGATGAAACTAGAAGTGCAGAGAAAGTAAAATACAGAGAGTAGTTCTATGCCAAGAGGCTCCCTATAATTTCCAACCCCCCTAAATAATTCAAAGCTACTCCTATATATACTACTCTTCTACTCTTCTAGTTGGTTCTTCAAGTCTTGGGTTTGGGCCTTTGGATCTTGAGTTTGAAGTAGTTATCTTCTTCATTGGGCTTGGCTTTACTTGCAGAGAGAAAGTGTGAAGTAGGCAGAGACTTTAGCTCAGGACGTTAGTGGTGTTAACGTTCAGTGAAAATATGGGTTCGAGAACGTTAGTGACATTCAACTTTTTCACTAACGTTCCTTACCCAAGTAAGAGCCACGTTAACCTCAACGTTAGTGGTACAAACGTGGCCACTAACATTGCCTCTTTGTCCTTCGCGCACGTTATTGTGACTCAACTTTCCCAATAACATTGAGAATCCTCCCTCTTCCCTACGTTAGAGTCCACGTTAACTTAGTTAACGTGGCTCTTTTAACGTAGGCTTGCCAACCTTCGAGAACGTTAGTGACACTTAACATTGTCACTAACGTTCCAATGTGCCCCTTAGCTCCCACGTTAGAGTCCACGTTAACTAGGTTAACATGGCTTCTAATGTGGCTGTGCTAGCCATCTCCAACGTTAGTGACAAAGTTGAATGTCACTAACATTGGCTCATCATCCCTCTCCTCACGTTAGCTTCCACGTTAACGTGGCTCAGTGTGGCTTGTGTTGGCTCCTTCCAACGTTAGTGACAATGTTTGGTGTCACTAACGTTGTCGACAACCTTTCTTCTTCACGTTAACTTCCACGTTAACTAGGTTAACGTGGGAGTTAACGTGGCCTCTTGGGGATATTGTGTGTTCATCCCAACGTTAGTGACAATGTTTGGTGTCACTATCGTTGTCGACCACCTAGTTTCTTGATGTTAGCTTCCACGTTAACTAGGTTAACGTGGGAGTTAACGTGGCTTCTTTTGACTTGGCCGACGTTAGTGAGAATGTTGAATGACACTAACGTTGGCGTCCCCCTTTTCTTCTTAACGTTAGAGGCCACGTTAACTAAGTTAACGTGGCAACTAACGTGGCTACTTATGAGCTTGGTCCAACGTTAGTGATAATGTTAAGTGTCACTAACGTTGGCTCCATTTCCTTTCTTCCACGTTAGAGTTCATGTTAGCTTAGTTAACGTGACTCTTAACGTGGGCAATGATGGCTTCGAGAGCGTTATTGGCAATGACTTTTCTCATTAACTTTGCAAATTACTCCCATTCCACGTTAGTGTTAACGTTAGTGTAACTAACGTAGCTACTAATGTGGTTCTTCTTTGCTTCCTTTGTCCTGAAATCAAGCAATAAAGTGCATCAAAGTTCTAGTCCATGTCATGGGAAATGCAACATCCAATTTGTCATTAAATTCATGCAAAATTCTCATAAAATCATGTAAAGTGCACAATGTATGCTTGAATCAAGATGTAAATGAATATCTACCCAAAACTAGCTTATTTCCTAAGGAAATGCGTGAAACTACCCTAAAAACAGTAAAGAAAATGTCAGTGAAACTGGCCAAAATGCCCTGGCATCACAACACCAAACTTAAAGCTTGCTTGTCCCTAAGCAAGTACTGGAACAAGAGAATGATGAATGGAATACCAAGAGACATGAGTCATTCTTGTGGAAGTCATGTCCCTGGTTTTATGGTGGTTTCATGCATAGCAACTTAGGTTCATTCCTGGCTTTCAGACCTTTATCATGTCCTAGAATACTCACTGTGGTTGCATCCCATAAGACTTTTATTCATTGATCCTTTTGTTGTTATTTCAGGGCTTATTTTTGTTTTTAAGCTAAGTGCTCTGTAAGGGGGCAACTCTTTAAAATAAGCTTTCAGTCAACACTCCCGAACCAGTTGGTTCAAGGTGCTAGGTGTTGAAGCACCCCTAAGGACTTACTTGCTCAAGTCTCTCCCCCATACATACACACCACAGGCACATAGTTTATTTCTTTTCTTTTCTTGAGACCTTGGTGTCCAGCACCTCTTTGGGTTACTAAATGCTCTGTATTGAGGGTTACTCTTGATAGTGGACTTTCAGCTGATAATTCCGAGTTAGTTAACCCAAGTTACCAAGTGATAAGGCACCCCTAAGAGCTTATTCATCCAAGTAGATCCCTCACACAGGAGCACCACAGACACATGCCTCAAGATTAAAACCATAGATGCCTAGCCTTATTGCTTACTCTTTTTCTTTTATTTTTCAACCTTTATTGTTCTTTCCCTTTTTCTTATTAGGATCTTCTTATTTAGCTAGTCTCATGGGGTGTGTCTCAAGCATAGTATTTATGACAGATAGTTGTCCTCCCACCTTGTGGTTGAACCAACTTAGCTAACTTATGACTATACCATAAACTCATGAACTTATTCCATAATATGAACTTCTCTCTGGTCTTTAAAAAAAAACTCATTTTCTTTTCATTTGATTCAAAGGGACAGGCATACAAGTAAGTAAGGAGATGATGTAGTAACATAAAGACTAGCAAACATAGACCTATTCAGAAAGAAAACTTTAAAGACAGAATTTAAAAAGTTCAACTAACATGGAAGAATGTTCTATTTCATACAAGATCTTCCTTATTTAAAGCATATAAAAAGATGGACCAAAGAAGGAACTCCACCACCTTTTACTCTTGTGGATGTCCATGCTCTCTTTCTTGCTTGTCCTCTTGGTGTTTGATGCTGCCATGAATGAAGTTAATGCGAAAAGGGTGTAGTGGAGGGAAGAAATGTAGGATTTAGAGAGTGGGAAGTTGAAGAACTAGTTGCTGGAAAGTGAAGTGCAAGGGATAGGAATTTCGAATGTGGAGATGGTGCGGATTGGATCCACTTATATAGAGAAGTGATGAGTGGATGAAGGGTGTGGATTAATGGAGTGGTTGCTTGATGGACGGTTGGGGTTGTGCATGGATAAAGGACAAGGATCACCACTTTATGATGGAGATTGCTCGGTCTTCAAGGGTCTCATTCTTTTCAATATTGCATGTCAACATTTTCCAATGCATTCCCTTTTTAGAACAAGTGTGTAGTCCCTCCTTTGGTGGTGTCCGAGCCCTTCTTCATTTAGTTGTCCAATCAATCCCCTTCAATACTCCTCTCCCTTTCCCTATAAAGATAGAATAAGAAAGGTAACAATTAATAAAAAAAATAATTTAAACTTTACGGCTAGAATAGTAAAAAGAGAAAAAGGATTTGTTTATTTATGAACTCCAACTAACTAACTACTTGTGTATCCTTATATGCAAATTTGTGGCACCATGGGGTGACACCAAACTTAGTTTGGAGCACTGTGATGAAAAGTTCTGTTCAAAGCTCCAAGACTAGCATGTTCTCAGTTGTGTTCATGCTTTCTTGGCACGCTTTGAACACCAAACTTGTTCTTCACTATATACTACAGTATAAGGATTTCACCAAGTGTTTGTCAAGTTTGGGTTGGAATTCATGAATATTGACTTATTCACTAATAAAAGCTCATAAAACATGGGTTGTCTCCCATGAAGCACTTCTTTAGCGTCACTAGCTTGACGTTTCTCCTTCATCAGGGAGGTTGATAATGCTTCAAGTCCTCCCCTCTTGCCTTGGACTTATATCCATTGGTTGTATCAATGATCTCTACATGTTCCAAGGAGAGAACTCTGTTGATAGTGAAGACCTTAGGTAACTGAGATGGTACAGTGGGGAGATTAGGGGGGATATCTGCGAAGTAAGCTGAGATCACTTTATCTCCTAGAGAGAAGTCTTCCGTAGGGATCTTCTTGTTCCTCCACCCCCTTGGTACCTTCTTCTTTATCCCTTTTGATGTTACCTTGCTCTTGGTGACTTCTTCTTCTAAGGGGATTTTGTTGTTGTCTTCACATGTCTCTGGTGGTTTAGGTTCCTCCAGCTTTTCCTTGAGTTGTGACAACTGCTTATTTCCTTGTTCATCAACCAAGGGCTTTCCCAGATAGGCTGGTTGTGCTTCAGTGCTTGCTTCCTCTGTCAGCATTTCATTATGATCTTTGCTTGGTTCTTTGTTTTCTTGGTCTGCTTCTTGTGAGAGTTTGAAGACATTAAAGCTGAGTCGTTCATCATGGATCCTCAATATTAGCTCCCCTCGCTCCACATCTATGAGTGCTCTGGCTGTAGCTAGGAATAGTCTTCCCAATATGATTGGGTGAGTGTTACTCTCTTCCATGTCCAAGATGACAAAGTCTGTGGGAAGAAAGTATTTCCCAACCTTTAACAATACATTTTCCACCACCCCTATTGCTTGTTTTTGAGTTTTGTCAGCCAGCCTGATGACTACATCTATGGGCATTATCTCATTGATCTGCAGCCTCTTCACCAGGGATAAGGGCATTAAGTTGATGCTTGCTCCCAAATCGCAGAGTGCTCTATCAAACATTATTTCTCCTATGGCACAGGGGACATGAAAACTCCTTGGATCTTTTCTTTTTGTAGGCAACTGCGGTTGAATAAGGGCACTGCACTCCTTGTTCATCACTATAGTTTGGCCTCCCTTGAGTGAGCTTTTTCTGGGAAGCAGCTCCTTCATATACTTGATGTATGCAGGCATTTGTTGGATAGTCTTGATGAACGGTATGTTCACATGCAGAGATGCAAACAAGTCAAGAAATCTTGAGTATATTCTCTTTTCCACAGCACCATTGAATAGCTGGAGAAAAGGTGCATAGAGTCTCAGCAGCTCCTGTTTTGAGATTTCTGGTTCTTGGTAATCTTTTTCCCCCTCCTCTACTGAGGTATCTTCAGGTTGTTCTGACAGCTTGCTTGGCTTGTCCTCAATCTCCTTATCACTTATAGTGACCATCTTGCAATCTTCCCATCTTACTTTCTTTGTTTCACCTCTCGGATTCTTCTCTGTGTCACCTAGAAATCCATCTGTGGGTTTGGGAATCTGCTCAGAGAGATACCCTACTTGAGATTCCAACCTCTTGATTGTGTCTCCTTGGTTCTTGAAATTGGCTCGCACTTCCTCCTTGAACACCTTGTTGTCTTGAATCTCCTTGCTTATGCTTTCAAGTAGATTCTCAATCCTTGAGAGTCTGTCGTCAAATGATTGTAGATCGGGGTTAGAGGTGGAAGGATGAGGTGAGTTATTTTGGTTTTGATATGGATGTGGAGAGGTATTGTTATGGGGGTGTTGATATGGTCTAGATGTGAAGTGTTGGTGGGATGCATTGTTGGGATTTTGGCGTCTTTGATCGAGGCTTTGGTCTTGTTGATTTTCCCACCCAAAGTTTGGGTGATTCCTCCATCCAGGGTTGTAGGTCTTGGAGTATGGATCATGGTTTTGCCTAGGTGAATTCCCAATGTAGTTGGCTTGCTCCTGACTACCCTCTGCTTCTTCATTCACTCCTTCTTGGGTTGTTAATGAAGTAGAGATTGCTGCTACTTGGTTTCTCTCCATCTTCTTGGTGAGGTCAGCCAGCTGCTGGGTAATGAGCTTGTTTTGGGCCAGCAGAGCATCTACATTATTTAGCTCCATTACTCCTCTTGTGTTCCCTCTTTCGGAAGCATAGAAGTAGTCATTCTCTGCTACAGTTTCAATGACATCTATGGCCTCCTCAATGGTCTTCTTCTTGTTCAAAGATCCTCCGGATGAATGGTCTACGGCCTTCTTTGACTCATAAGAGAGCCCTTCATAGAAAATGTGCAGCTGCACCCATTCATTGAACATATCTGGTGGGCACCTCCTTGTTAGGTCTTTAAACCTCTCCCATGCTTCATATAGAGTCTCACCATCTTGTTGCCTGAAAGTTTGGACCTCAGCTCTCAGCCTATTGATTCGTTGAGGAGGGTAAAATCTTGCTAAGAATTTGTTCACCACATCTTCCCAAGTTGTTAAGCTCTCCTTTGGGAAAGACTCCAGCCACTTGGCTGCCTTTTCCTTGAGTGAGAATGGAAATAAGAGCAGTCTATAGGCGTCAGGATAAACACCATTAGACTTCACTGTGTCACATATTCTCAGGAAGGTAGTTAGATGTTGATTGGGGTCTTCTTGGACACTTCCTCCGAACGAACAGTTGTTCTGAACAAGGGTGATGAGCTGTGGTTTTAGTTCAAAATTGTTGGCATGGATGATTGGCTTTTGAATGCTACTTCCACAGTTTCCCGGGTTTGAATTGATGTAAGAGCCTAGAACTCTTCTATCCTCCCCAGCATGATTTGCTCGACCCTTCCACCATGGTTGTGAGTCTCTTCTTCATGATGGTTTTCTATATTTTCTTCCATGTTTGGTTCAAAGTATTCCTCAAAGTGTTCCTCCTCTTCTTCAGCACCAACTACACGTTTTTCTCTTGCCTCCCTCCTTAGTCTAAGGAAGGTTCTCTCAGGTTCAGAATCAAAGGAAGTTGAAGCCCCGCTTCTTCTCCCTATCATACAACCAATAAGTACAAGCAAAGAGAATAGGTGCAGAAAGTATATCATTCAGAATTACTGTTAGTGTGAGTGATGCAATATATCTAACAGTTAGTGGGTTAGTGAAATGAATGGTGAATAACAAAGAAAAAGTAGGGGGAAGGGAAGAAATTAACTAAAACAGAAAGTAAATGACTCAAACAGAAAATTAAATCAAACAAAAAATAAAATGCCCAATCTAGTTATCCTCCAATTTAATCATTGTTGATGCACAATCAATCCCCGGCAACGGCGCCATAAACTTGATGCACGGAAAACTTGTCTCATAACAAATTTCCTTCGGCAAGTATACCGAATTTGTCGTCAAGTAAAAACTCACAATAGAGTGAGGTCGAATCCCACAAGGATTGATTGATCAACCAACTGTAATTAGAGGAATGTTTTAGTTGAGCGAATCAGAATTTGAGTTGAGAATTGCAGAAATGAAAATGGCGGGAAAGTAAAAGGCAGAAAAAGTAAATGCTAGAATTAAAGACCTGAAAGTAAATGACTGAAAGTAAATTTCAGAATTGTAAATGGGAATGGGGGAATTGCTCATAAGAGTAAATAACAGAAATTAAAGAGAATGGGTAAGATCAGAAATGGGGGGTTCATTGGGCTCAGGAGATGTTGCATTCTCCGGATCAATTTCATTTTTATCTCTTCCTCAATCAATGCACTCATTGATCTCCTTGGCAATCTTAAGTGATTGAATTACAATTTCTTGTAATTCAATCTCTCAAATCTTGATCAATAGCCAATTTCTTGGTCAATTGCTCATGAGAAGAGATGAAGTATGGTCACTGATTATACTACATGCATTTCCCAAATCAAGTGTTGAGAGGATTATAGTCACATATCCATCCAAACCCAATTTGGTCCAGCATGAGAAAGCATTTCTAGCATGATCTCTTCATTCCTCTTTCAAGGTTCAGAAGAGATCCAAGTATGAATAGCTTCTTTTCCAAGATAACTACCTAATTGGATGAAGATCGAAAGCTTTCAAGTAAAATCAAGAGAAAAGATAGAAGAAGAATAATGAAAACAAGTATTGATCCATCAAATTACAACAGAGCTCCCTAACCCAATGAAAGGGGTTTAGTTGTTCATAGCTCTGGAAAATGAAAATAAAGATGGAGAATACATGATGAAACTAGAAGTGCAGAGAAAGTAAAATACAGAGAGTAGTTCTATGCCAAGAGGCTCCCTATAATTTCCAACCCCCCTAAATAATTCAAAGCTACTCCTATATATACTACTCTTCTACTCTTCTAGTTGATTCTTCAAGTCTTGGGTTTGGGCCTTTGGATCTTGAGTTTGAAGCAGTTATCTTCTTCATTGGGCTTGGCTTTACTTGCAGAGAGAAAGTGTGAAGTGGGCAGAGACTTTAGCTCAGGACGTTAGTGGTGTTAACGTTCAGTGAAAATATGGGTTCGAGAACGTTAGTGACATTCAACTTTTTCACTAACGTTCCTTACCCAAGTAAGAGCCACGTTAACCTCAACGTTAGTGGTACAAACGTGGCCACTAACGTTGCCTCTTTGTCCTTCGCGCACGTTATTGTGACTCAACTTTCCCAATAACGTTGAGAAGCCTCCCCCTTCCCTACGTTAGAGTCCATGTTAACTTAGTTAACGTGGCTCTTTTAACGTAGGCTTGCCAACCTTCGAGAATGTTAGTGACACTTAACATTGTCACTAACGTTCCAATGTGCCCCTTAGCTCCCACGTTAGAGTCCACGTTAACTAGGTTAACGTGGCTTCTAACGTGGCTGTGCTAGCCATCTCCAACGTTAGTGACAAAGTTGAATGTCACTAACGTCGGCTCATCATCCCTCTCCTCACGTTAGCTTCCACGTTAACTAAGTTAACGTGGGAGTTAACGTGGCTCAGTGTGGCTTGTGTTGGCTCCTTCCAACGTTAGTGACAATGTTTGGTGTCACTAACGTTGTCGACAACCTTTCTTCTTCACGTTAACTTCCACGTTAGCTAGGTTAACGTGGGAGTTAACGTGGCCTCTTGGGGATATTGTGTGTTCATCCCAACGTTAGTGACAATTTTTGGTGTCACTAACGTTGTCGACCACCTAGTTTCTTCACGTTAGCTTCCACGTTAACTAGGTTAACGTGGGAGTTAACGTGGCTTCTTGTGACTTGGCCAACGTTAGTGAGAATGTTGAATGACACTAACGTTGGCGTCCCCCTTTTCTTCTTAACGTTAGAGGCCACGTTAACTAAGTTAACGTGGCAACTAACGTGGCCACTTATGAGCTTGGTCCAACGTTAGTGATAATGTTAAGTGTCACTAATGTTGGCTCCATTTCCTTTCTTCCACGTTAGAGTTCACGTTAGCTTAGTTAACGTGACTCTTAATATGGGCAATGATGGCTTCGAGAGCGTTATTGGCAATGACTTTTCTCATTAACTTTGCAAATTACTCCCATTCCACGTTAGTGTTAACGTTAGTGTAACAAACGTAGCTACTAATGTGGTTCTTCTTTGCTTCCTTTGTCCTGAAATCAAGCAATAAAGTGCATCAAAGTTCTAGTCCATGTCATGGGAAATGCAACATCTAATTTGTCATTAAATTCATGCAAAATCCTCATGAAATCATGTAAAGTGCACAATGTATGCTTGAATCAAGATGTAAATGAATATCTACCCAAAACTAGCTTATTTCCTAAGGAAATGCATGAAACTACCCTAAAAACAGTAAAGAAAAGGTCAGTGAAACTGGCCAAAATACCCTGGCATCACTTATGGGGAGCTCCTCTCAAGGTGGCTTGTGCTTGAAACTATCCTTGAACATCCACCAATGCTTGAATCTCCAATAAGCTACATTCTTCAATTTTAATATCTTCAAGCTTGGATGGAGTTCTTCACAAACCATGGGCTCCTAAATTTGATTTTCCTTGTGGGATCCGGGATCCCACACTTTGTTTTGACACCCGTCTTGAAGATCATTGATCCATGTGGGTGCCATAGTTTTAGAATTCTCATTTAAGCAACCAAACAACATCCTAGACCCAAGCAATCTAGTTCTACACCAACCGTTGCAATTAAGCTTTGAACGTGTGGGTATCATGAACCTAGAATGATATTTCCAACCACTAGCCATCTTCCTTTTGCTCTTAAAGCCACAAATATATCTAAGTTGACCATCCATCTCAAGTAAACCATATTCAAGGGGAATAATAAAGCTTGAGTATAAGGAATTTACCCACTTGAATGAAAGAATGGATGGTGGTGGCTTGGGGAGAGGTATCTCCAATGTGCTAGCAAGCTTTACTCCCTTGTGTTCTTCCTTGGTTACCTCCACCTCTTCACAAACTTCTTCAACTTCAATCCTTTGTTCATCAATTTCGTCTAACTCTTCTCCATCACTCAAATCATAAATGGGAGGTTGAGAGAAATCTACCTCCATATCGCTTTCCATCTCATTGGGAGAATGTTCTTCAAATTCAAAGGATTCACCACCAAGAAGGTTGGATGCATGAACTTCATCACGAAGGGAACTCAATTATTGCTTCATTCCTTCCAAGTCTTCATTCAAAAATTATTTTGGAGGTTGTGCACTCTCCTCCTCAACATCCAATTCAATCGCCTTGGAGAGGTTTTCTTCAACTCTAGGTTCCCAAGGAGGTTCCGCATCTCCTAAGTCTTCAACCACTTCTTCCTCTTCTTCAATGATCATAGGTTCCTCCAATTGTTCTAACACAAAGTGACCTTCCTCTTTCTCCACTGGAGTTTCCAATCTCTCCTTCATGCTATGCTTTTCAATTAATTCTCCACATGTGACCATGGGAGTACTTTGAGTGTTCAAGCATTGGGAGGCTAAAATACTTACTACCTTGGTCAAGGTAGTCACAAATTCTAGTGTCTCCCTTTGCATTTCTCCTTGCCCTTGAAGTATAAGGCTAAGGATTTCATCCATTGAGGATTAGAGTGGATAGGAGGGTTCATTGTCTTGGAGAAAGGGTTCATGATAGGAAGGTGGTTCTTCTTGGTAAAGTGGTGGTGTATATTGAGGTGGTTCTTGGGAGTAGTAATCTTGGAATGGTGGTTCTATGTATGGCTCATGTGGTTCAAAAGGTGGTTGGTATGGTGGATATGGATCAAGGTCATATGGAGGTGTTTGGTGAAAGGAGGCTTGTGAGTGTGGTTGAGGTTCATGTTGAGGATATGGCTCATAGGCATATGGTGGTAGTTCTTAAAAGTCACAAGGGGATTCACCATAGCCATTAGATTGGTATGCATCATAGAATGGCTCTTCTTCATAGTGCATTGGTGGAGGTTGTTGCCAAGAGGATTGATCATATGCATATGGCTCCTCCCACCTTTGGTTATCCCATCCTTGATACACATTCTCATTATAGTCCTCATTTCCTACAACATAGTGAGAACCAAACTCATAGCCAAAGTGAGAATTCATGATAGCAAGAGAAAATGAAAATAAAATCAAATAAGAAACAAAGGAAACCAAATCCTAAAACTAGCAAGAACTAACAAAGAAGCAAAAGGCAAACATATTCACAATATTCACATATATACAATAACCAATAACATAACACCATTGCAATTTCCCAGCAACAGCGCCGTTTTGATGATTGGACTTTTGTGTGGTCTAGAATTCACAATTGAAATCTCGTTGCAATATAGTTTCTAAACCAACAAACAATCCTTTCATACGAAAATTTGTTTGTCACAAGTAACAAACCCCTAAAATCTATAAACCGAAGTATTGAACCTCGGGTCATTCTCCCTAGGAATTGTAATAAAATGTCCTGTTATTGGTTATAGAGCATGTTTTGGGTTTTTGATAAGAGACATGAAATGTAAATGGCAATGAAAATAAACTAATAGCTAAAAAGGCCTTGGCAAGGGTTGGTGGTCAAGGATCTCTATTCTAATCACTAACCACAACATGAGAATTGGCAAGGATCAACCCTACTAAGTCATCCTCTAACTAATAAAGGAAAGTCAAGTGAGCTATGTCAATCCAAGAGCATAAGTCCTAGTTCTCCACCAAATCAATTAGTGAGATCTAGCGTTAATGGCTCCCAATCGTCAATCACTTGGACATTAGTAACTCAAGAGTTCCTAAGTTACCTTCCCAAGCCAAGAGCATAAAATTCTACTCTAAAATCCAACCAAGCATTTTGTCAAACACTTAGAAGGCATAAAAGGAAAGCATAGTAAAATTGCAAGGAATGTTTATCTACACTACTCAATTGCAAGGAATTAAACAACAACAAATCAAATGAACAATAAAGAAACATGAATCATAAATTGCATTAAAGGAAAATAGAAGAAACAAAAGTGCATCAACATAAAAGTAGAGAATTACATGAATTAAATGCAAAACTAGAGAGAGGAGAAGTAGAAGATGAAGAATTGCAAAAAGAAAAGTAAATCAAAGCATGAAATTAACCTAGATCTAAGAATTCCTAATCTAGATCTAACCTACTCCTAATTCTAGAGAGAAGTGAGAGATTCTCTCTCTAAAACTAACCTAAACTAAACTAATGATCAAAAGTATGTAAAGTATGTTGATTTCCCTTCAATCCTTGGCTTAAATAGCATCAGAAATGAGTTGGATTGGACGCACAAGGCTTTAGAATTCGCTGGCCACGTATTGCTTTAAGTGGATCATATGGCAGCAACGATGCATGCACGTATAGTGCGCGTACGCATCACCATACGTGTAGCAACTATGGCAAAGCTTATATCGTTTCGAAGCTCCGGATGTTAGATTTCCAACTCAACTAGAACCACATCATTTGGACCTCTGTAGCTCAACTTATGGCCGATTAAGTGCGAAGAGGTCGGCTTGACAGTTTTTGCGATTCCTTCATTTCTTCATGAGTTCTCCATTTTTACATGCTTTTCCTTCATTCCCTTGATCCAATCTTTGCCTCCTAAATCTAAAATCACTCAACAAACATACTAAGACATCTAATGGAATCAAGGTGAATTAAATTTAGCTATTCTAAGTCCTAAAAAGTATGTGTTCACTCTTAAGCACAATTAAAGGAGAAGTTATAAAACCATGCTATTTCATTGAATAAATGTGGGAAAAGATGATAAAACCATCTAAATTCAACATAAGTAAACCCTACAAATGGGGTTTATCAGTCAACATGGAGTTTCCACTATGTGCTCGCTATGTCGGGAGCCTCCCCTGTGACTTCTACTAGGAAATCTGCCATGGCTTGGGCTTTAATTGCCTGCTTAGGTTCGTATTGCAAGTCGTATTGGGATAGCTCTACTACCCATGCCATCATTTTTCCCTCGAGGTCGGGTTTCTGAAGGACTTGCCGAATAGCCTGGTCGGTTCTTAGGATGATCACGTGCCCTTGGAAGTATTGTTTTCGTCTTCTGGATGAGGTCAGCAGAGCGTAAGCCAACTTTTCCAACTTAGTGTACTTCAACTCCGCTCCTTGGAGTACTTTGCTGATGAAGTATATTGGGCATTGAGTTTTGTCCTCTTCTCGGATAAGGACTGCCGCCATGGCCTGTGTGGTCATAGCTAGGTATAAGTACAGGGGCTTCCCTTCTCTAGGCTTGCTGAGTACGGGAGGTTCTGAGAGTATCTTTTTGAAGTGGTTGAACGCTTCTTTGCACGTCGGAGTCCACTCGAAGGTGATTCCTTTCTTCATTAGGTTGAAGAATGGGATGGCCCTTTCTGCCGATGCACCGAGGAACCGGGATAGAGCCGTAAGTTTCCCGGTGAGTCGTTGCACATCTTTGACGCACCCAGGACTTGTCATTTTGAGGACGGCTTCGCATTTGTCTGGGTTGGCCTCTACCCCTCTTTGTGTTATCATGAACCTAAAAATTTCTCCACTTCCATGGCGAATGCGCATTTGAGTGGGTTGAGCCTCATTTTAAATTTTCTTAGTGCTTTAAAGACATCCTGGAGGTCGTCTATTAGCTTGTTCGGTTCTGCTGTTTTCACCAGGATGTCATCAACATATACTTCTACTGACTTGCCAATGAGGTCATGGAAGACCTTGCTCATTAGTTTTTGATAGGTGGCCCCTGCGTTCTTTAGCCCAAAGGGCATTACTTTGTAGCAATAAGTACCCCCTGGCGTTATGAATGCCGTTTTGTCCTCGTTAGGTCGGTGCATCGGGATCTGGTTGTAGCCCGAGTAGGCATCCATGAAGCTGAGAAAATAATATCTTGCCGCCGAGTCGACCAAGGTGTCGATGTTGGGGAGGGGGAAAGAGTCTTTTGGGCATGTTTTGTTCAGATCAGAGTAATCAACGCACATTCTCCACCTCCCGCTGGCTTTCTTGACTAGGACAACATTGGACAGCCATGTTGAATACTCGAGTTCTTTGATAAATCCTGCTTCTAGTAACCCTACTGTTTGTCTAACGACTTCGTCGGCCCTTTCTTGAGACCTCTTTCTTCGCCGCTGGGCTACTGGTTTGGCATTAGGTTTTACGGTTAGTCGATGGGACATGACCTCGGGATCCAGTTCCGGCATGTTTGATGGTGTCCACGCGAAGAGGTCGCCGTTTGCCCTTACAACCTTCATGAGGGGGCCCTTGAGTTCATGGGGCAGGTTCCTGTTTACAAAGGTAAACTGATCTGTCGACTTCCATATCTGAAACTTTTCCATGTCCCCCTTTGGTTCTGGTCTTGGCTTGTCCTCTATCCTGATGTCCAGGTCTGCCAAGAACACACAAGCTGCCCTCTTAGATTCTTTCCTTAAGGAGAGACTGGCGCTGTCGCAGGCAACTGCCGTTTCTAGGTCTCCCCTTATAGAGCCAACTGTTCCCTTGTCCGTTATGAACTTCATTGTCAGGAACTTAGTGCATATTATGGTTGAGAATTTGTTGATGGTCTTTCTCCCCAAGATGATATTGTAGGCTGTGGAGTCTCTGAGGACTACAAAGTCTGCCATAACCGATTTCCTGGCGTCACCGGTTCCCAGGCAGATTGGGAGAGAGATCATCCCGTCAGGTTTTATGTAGTTATCGCCTAGTCCCATGACTCCGTGCTGGTGATTCTTGAGGTCACACTCTTAGAGCCCCATGGCGTCGAACACATTTCTGAATAGGATATTAGAATCCGCTCCCGTATCGACGAGGATTTGTCTGACTAATCCTGTCCCGACCATCGCAGTAACCACCATGGGGGGGTTCTCGGGGAGGTCGTGAAACCATTTATCTTCCGGGCCAAAGGATATCGTGGGAGATCTTTTGCTGGCGACAGGACCTTCTGTTGAGATGGAGAGTACCCGGGTATCCTTTTTTGCTGCCGATTTGGACTTAGGAGGGCTGTCGCGCCCGACCACAATGTTGACCACAAAGGTTGGGGGTTATTGTCATCTTCCATGGGTTCTTGTCTTGGTTTGATAGTTCGGCTATGATCTTCTTCGGAGCGCTCTCGTTCTTGTCTTCTCGGTTCTCTGATGAGCCGGGAGAATTCACTTAGCTTTCCTTCTCTGATGGCCTGCTCTAAGGCATCTTTGAGATTGAAGCAGTCTTGGATTTTGTGACCAAATCCCTTGTGATAATCACAGTAAAGGCTTTTGTTGCCTCTCATTCTTTTTTTCAATGGTCTAGGTCTGGATAGGATTCCCTTGTCTGTAATTTGTTGGTAAACCTCTACTATGGGCGCCGTAAGTGGCGTGTAGTTCGTGAACCTTCCTACCCGTGGGGGTTGCTTGGAATGCTTGCCTAGGGTGCCGTCCCTGGGAGCTTCTTTGTACCTGTCGACCTGGGGGGCCTGCCGAGCTGGGGGGTTTGGGAGCTGCCGTTTGTTGGCTGCTACAACCTAACTCACTTCCTCATCATTGATGTATTCCTTGGCCACGCTTTGAATTTCTTACATGGACCAGACATGCTTGGTAGTGAGGTGCTTTCTAAAGTCCTCGTTTAGCAGGCCGTTCGTTAGGCAGAGACTAGCGACTGAGTCCGTAAGGCCGTCAATCTCCAGGCACTCATCGTTGAATCTGTCTAGGAATTTCCTGGTCGGCTCCCCAGATTTTTGGGTAACCCCTAGCAAGTTGATTGGGTGCTTTGGCTTGGCTATGCGTGTCATGAACCGAGCCAGGAAGCTTTGGGAAATATCTGTAAAAGCTGTGATGGATCCTTGTGGGAGTGCGTTGAACCATCGGATCGCTGGGCTGGCTAGCGTTACAGGGAATGCTCGGCATCTGACCGCGTCGCCTACTCCTTCTAAGTTCATTCTTGCTTCGAAGGCTGTGAGGTGCTCCTGGGGATCCTTAGTCCCGTCGTACCTCATGTCCATCAGCTTGTCAAAGTTTTTTGGGAGCCGGACCTTGAGGATCGAGGGATGAAAAGGAGTGGCTCCCATGATAATGGGATCCTGCTGTTTCTTGGCTTTCCTTTTCTGGGACTCCCAGTGGCTCTCGGACCTGCTTTGGGTAGGTCGGGAGGTCGCCTAGGTACGTGCCTCGTCGTGCTCTTTTAGGCTCCTTTCTCAACTCTCGTGTCTTCGGGAGGGGGAGTGATGAGCGGATAATTTATACCCTTTTGGCATTGTTTTTACATAGTTTTTAGCATGATTTAGTTACCTTTTTATTATATTTTTATTAGTTTTTATTCAAAAATCATATTTCTGGACTTTACTATGAGTTTTTGTGCTTTTTCTGTGATTTTAGATATTTTCTGGCTGAAATTGAGGGACCTGAGCAAAAATCTGGTTCAGAGGCTGAAAAAGAACTGCAGATACTGTTGGATTCTGACCCTCCTGCACTCGAAGTGGATTTTCTAGAGTTACAGAAGCCCAATTAGCGCGATTTTAATTGCGTTGGAAATTAGACATCCTAGGCTTTCCAGCAATATATAATAGTCCATACTTTGCCCGAGATTTGATGGCCCAAACTGGTGTTCAAAGATAGCCTAAAACATATTGGTGTAAAACGCCCAAACTGGCACCAGAATTGGAGTTAAACGCCCAAACTGGCGTCAAAGCTGGCGTTTAACTCCAGAAATAGCCTATGCACGTGAAAGCTTCAATGCTCAGTCCATGCACATACCAAGTGGGCCCCAGAAGTGGATTTATGCACTATCTGCACTTAGTTACTCATTTTCTGTAAACCTAAGTTACTAGTTTAGTATAAATAGCACTTTTTACTATTATATTGGAAGTCTTTTATCATCTTTTCACGTTTGGGGGCTGGCCTCACGGTCATGCCTAAACCTTTTTTCACTTATGTATTTTCTACAGTGGAGTTTCTACACCCCATAGATTAAGGTGTGGAGTTTCTACACCCTGTTGTTCTTCATGAATTAATGCAATTACTACTGTTTTCTATTCAATTCACGCCTACTTCTTCTCCAAGATATACTCTTGTTATTAATTCAGTTAAGTCAGAATGAAGGGGTGACCCGTGACAATCACCCAATCTTCGTTACTCGCTTAGCCAAGATCCGCGTACATGACAACCACAAAGCGGTCTACATGATGTTCAACGTAGTCATTGGACGACAACCGGAGTATATTCTCTTGGATATCTAATACACTGACCGAGTCCGTAAGATTAGTATCTTCGTGGTATAGGCTAGAATAATTGGCAGCCATTCCTGGGATCCGGAAAGTCTAAACCTTGTCTGTGGTATTTTGAGTAGGATCCGGGAAGGGATGACTGTGACGAGCTTCAAACCTGCGAATGTTGGGCGCAAGTGACAGTGTGCAAAAGGATCAATGGATTCTATTTTGACGCTAGCAGAAACCAATAGATGATTAGCCATGTGGTGGCTGTACCTGGTATTTTTCATCCGAGACGAGAAATCCGATAGTTGATTAGCCGTGCAGAAACCGTAGAGGACCATTTTCACTGAGAGGATCTTACAGCTTGCCATGGAAGGAAGTAACGCATGGTTGGAAGGAGGCAATAGGAAAGCAGAGGTTCAGAAGCAACAAAGCATCTCCAGACGCTTATCTGAAACTCCCACCAATGAATTACATAAGTAACTTTTATTTTATTTTATGTTTTATTTCTACTTTAATTATCAAAACCTCATAACCATTTGAATTCGCCTGACTGAGATTTACAAGATGACCATAGCTTGCTTCAAGCCGACAATCTCCGTGGGATCGACCCTTACTCACGTAAGGTTTATTACTTGGACGACTCAGTGCACTTGCTGGTTAGTTGCACGGAGTTGTGAGAAAAGTGTGAGATCACGATTTTGTGTACCAAGTTTTTGGCGCCGTTGTCGGGGATTGTTCGAGTTTGGACAACTGACGGTTTATCTTATTGCTTAGATTAGGTAATTTTATTTTATGTTTAAGCTTTTTCTTTTTATTTTCGAAAAATTCAGAAAAAAAAAAATATATATATGTTCTTCAGAATTTTTAAGAATGAATTCTAGAGTTTCATGAGATATGTTGAAGCCTGGCTGGCTGTTAAGCCATGTCTAATTCTTTTGGAGTGAGGCTTTCACTTCTCATTGGCATGCTTGTATGTTTTATGCTAAAGCTTGGCTGGCTATTTGGCCATGTCTAATCTTTTGGACCGAAGCTTTTTCTTAAAGCTTGGCTGGCCATTGGCCATGTCTAAATTTTTTGGACCGAAGCTTTAGACTAACATTGCATAATTCCTGGAATTCTTATTAAAAATTTTGTATCTCTGTATTCCTTTTTCCAAAAATAATTTTCAAAAAATACAAAAAAATTAATAAAACCATAAAAACCAAAAATTTTTTGTTTCTTGTTTGAGTTTAGTGTCAAGTTTTAAGTTTGGTGTCAATTGCATGTTTTAACTTTTCTTAAAATTTTCAAAAATTCATGCATGTGTTCTTTCTTGATCTTCAAGTTATTCTTAATGATTTTATTTGTTTGATCTTTAAATTTTCTTGTTTTGTGTCTTTTCTTGTTTTTCATATGCATTCTTGAATTATTAGTGTCTAAAGTTTAAAAATTTTTAAGTTTGGTGTCTTGCATGTGTTTCATTTTTTAAAAATTTTCAAAAATATGTTCTTGATGTTCATCATGATCTTCAAAGTGTTCTTGGTATTCATCTTGACATTCAAAATATTCTTGCATGCATTAGTTGTTTTGATCTTAATTTCTTATGTCTTGTGTCTTTTTGTTATTTTTCTCTCTCCTCATTAAAATTCAAAAATAAAAAAATATCTTTCCCCTATTTTACTCATAAATTTCGAAATTTTGAATTGATTTGGTCAAAAAATTTTAAAAATTTTATTGTTTCTTGTAAGTCAAGTCAAAATTTCAATAAAAAAAATTCTATCTTTTCAATTCTTTTTCAAAAATAAAATCTTTTTCATTTTTCCTTCATGTTTTTTGAAAATTTTAAAAGTGATTTTCAAAATCTTTTTCATATTTTTATTTCATATTTTCGAATTTATTGCTAACAATTAATGTTTTGATTCAAGATTTTTAAGTTGTTACTTGCCTATTAAGAAATGATCAATCTTTAAATTCTAGAATCATATCTTTTAGTTTCTTGTTAGTCAAGTAATCAACTTTAATTTCAAAAATCAAATCTTTTTAATTTCCAATTCAAATCTTTTTCAAAATGATTTTCAATCATATCTTTTTCAAAATTGAATTTCAAAATCCTTTTCTAACTTCTTATTTTTTCAAAATTGATTTTCAAATATTTTTCAATTAACCACTTGACTTTTTGTTTGTTTTACTAATTCTTATCTTTTTCAAAATCGCTTAACTACTTTTCTCTCTCCAATTTTTGAAAATCACTAACCACTTTTTTCAAAAATCTTTTTAATTAATTAATTTATTTAGTTTTCAAATTTTATTTTATTTTTTTCTCTTAATTTTTGAATACTAACCAATAATTAAAATAAAAACAAAAATATTCTTCTTTTCTTATAATTAAAATTCGAATTTCTTCTCTCTCTCATCTCCTTCTATTTATTTTATTTATTTACTAACACTTCTCTTCTTCTTATAATTCGAACCCTCTCCCTCTCTCTGTGTTCGAATTCTTCTTCTCTCTTCTTCATTCTATTTCTTTTATTCTTCTACTCATATAAAGGAATCTCTATACTGTGACATAGAGGATTCCTATTCTTTTCTGTTCTCTTCTTTTTCATATGAGCAGGAACAAGGATAAGAACATTCTTGTTGAAGCTGATCCTGAACCTAAAAGGACTCTGAAGAGGAAACTAAGAGAAGCTAAAGCACAAAACTCTGGAGAGGACCTTACAGAAATTTTTGAAAAAGAAGAAGTCATGGTAGCCGAAAATAACAACAATGGTGGAGATGCAAGGAAGATGCTTGGTGACTTTACTGCACCCACTTCTGACTTCTATGGAAGAAGCATCTCAATTCCTACAATTGGAGCAAACAACTTTGAGCTTAAGCCTCAATTAGTTTCTCTAATGCAGCAGAATTGCAAGTTTCACGGACTTCCATTGGAAGATCCTCATCAGTTCTTAGCTGAATTCTTGCAAATCTGTGACACTGTTAAGACCAATGGGGTTAATTCTGAGGTCTATAGACTTATGCTTTTCTCCTTTGCTGTAAGAGACAGAGTTAGGACATGGTTGGACTCACAACCTAAAGAAAGCCTGAACTCTTGGGAAAAGTTGGGCAATGCTTTCTTGGCCAAATTCTTTTCACCTCAAAAGTTGAGCAAGCTTAGAGTGGAAGTCCAAACCTTCAGACAGAAGGAAGGTGAATCCCTTTATGAAGCTTGGGAAAGATACAAGTAACTGATCAGAAGGTGTCATTCTGACAGGTTTTCAGAATGGAGCATCTTATGTATATTCTATGATGGTCTGTCTGAATTGTCCAAGATGTCATTGGACCACTCTGCTGGTGGATCTCTTCATCTGAAGAAGATGCCTACAGAAGCCCAGGAACTCATTGAAATGGTTACAAATAACTAGTTCCTGTACACTTCTGAAAGAAATCCTGTGAATAATGGGACAACTCAGAAGAAAGGAGTTCTTGAGATTGATACTCCGAATGCCATATTGGCTCAGAACAAAATATTGACTCAGCAAGTTAATATGATTTCTCAGAGTCTGACTGGAATGCAAGCTGCATCCGATAGTTCTAAAGAAGCTTCCTCTGAAGAAGAAGCTTATGACCCTGAGAATCCTGCAATGGAAGAGGTGAATTACATGGGAGAATCCTATGGAAACACCTATAATCCTTCATGGAGGAATCATCTAAATTTCTCCTAGAAGGATCAACAGAAGACTAATCAAGGCTTCAATAATAATAATGGTGGGAGAAATAGGTTTCGCAATAGTAAGCCTTTTCCATCATCTTCTGAGCAACAGACAAAGAATTCTAAGCAGAGCTACTCTGACTTAGCAACCACCGTCTCTGATCTATCTAAGACCACTCTCAGTTTCATGACTGAAACAAGGTCCTACATTAGAAATTTGGAGGCACAAGTGGGTCAACTGAGTAAAAGAGTGGCCGAAACTCCTCCAAGTACTCTCCCAAGCAATATAGAAGAGAATCCAAAGAGAGAGTGCAAGGCCATCAATATACCCAACATGGCCGAATGCACAGAGGAGGAAGAGGCAGTGAATGCCAGTGAGGAAGACCTCAATGGACGTTCACTGGCCACTAAGGAGTTCCCCATTGAGGAACCAAAGGAATCTGAGGCTCATACAGAGACCATAGAGATTCCACTGAACTTACTATTTCCATTCATGAGCTCTGATGAGTATTCTTCCTCTGAAGAAGATGAAAATATTGTTGAAGAGCAAGTTGCTCAGTATCTAGGAGCAATCATGAAGCTGAATGCCAAGTTATTTGGTAATGAGACTTGGGAGGATGAACCTTCATTGCTCATCAATGAACTGAATACCTTGGTTCAACAGAAATTACCTCAGAAGAAACTGGATCCCAGAAAGTTCTTAATACCTTGCATCATAGGCACCATGACCTTTAAGAAGGCTCTGTGTGACCTTGGTTCAAGTACAAATCTCATGCCACTCTCTGTAATGGAGAAACTGGAGATCTTTGAGGTACAAGCTGCAAGAATCTCACTAGAGATGGCAGACAATTCAAGGAAACAGATTTATGGACTTGTAGAGGATGTTTTAGTGAAGGTTGAAGGCTATTACAGCCCTGCTGACTTCATAATCCTTGACACTGGGAAGGATGAAGATGAATCCATCATCCTTGGAAGTCCCTTCCTAGTCACAGCAAGAGCTGTGATTGATGTGGACAGAGGAGAGTTAGTCCTTCAATTGAATGAGGACTACCTTGTGTTTAAGGCTCAAGGATCTTCTTCTGTAACCATGGAGAGGAAGCATGAAAAGATTCTCTCAATACAGAGTCAAACAGAGCCCCCACACTCAACTTCTAAGTTTGGTGTTGGAAGGCCATCATCAAGCTCTGAGTCTCTGTGAAGCTCTCTAAGAGCTCACTGTCAAGCTATTGACATTAAAGAAGCGCTTGTTGGGAGGCAACCCAATGTTATTTAATTATATTTATTTATATTCCATTGTCATTTTATGTTTTTCTTAGGTTTATGATCATGTGAAGTCACAAAAAGAACTGAAAAATCAAAAACAAAATCAAAAATAGCATGAAAAATAGCACACCCTGGAGGACAGGCTTACTGGCGTTTAAACACCAGTAAAGATAGCAGAATGGGCGTTTAACACCCATCCTTGCAGCATTCTGGGCGTAAAACGCCAGAATGGGCAGCACTCTGGGCATTTAACGCCAGAAAGGGCTGTCTGGCGTCTGGCTGGCGTTAAACGCCAGAAATGGGCAGCAGACTGGCGTTTAACGCCAGGAAAGGTAGCAGAGCTGGCGTTAAATGCCAGGATTAGCATATGGTGGGCGTTTGAACGCCAGAATGGTACAGGGAGCAAAATTCCTTGACACCTCAGGATCTGTGGACCCCACAGGATCCCCACCTACCCCACCTCTTCTTCTCTCCTCTTCACACCTTTCCATAACACTCTTTCCCAAATACCCTTGACCAATCCCATCAATAACTCTTCCCCAAATACCCTTCACCTATCAAATCTTACCCTCTTCTCCATAATCTCTTCACCACTCACATTCATCCATCATAAAATCCCACTTACCTCACCATTCAAATTCAAACCATTTCCCTCCCAAACCCACCCCTTCATGACCGAATTCCCTCTCTCTCTTATCCTATAAATACCCCTCCTCACTACCTTCAATTTCACACATCATACACACTACTACCCCCCTTGGCCGAAACCACCACTACCCTCCATCTCCTCCATTTCTTCTTCTTCTACTCTTTTCCTTCTTCTTTTGCTCAAGGACGAGCAAACCTTTTAAGTTTGGTGTGGAAAGAGCTCTGCTTTTTGTTTTTCCATAACCACTAATGGCACCTAAGACCAGAGAAACCTCTAGAAAGAAGAAAGGGAAGGCAATTGCTTCCACCTCTGAGTCATGAGAGATGGAGAGATTCATCTCAAAGGTCCATCAAGACCACTTCTATGAAGTTGTGGCCAAGAAAAAAGTGATCCCCGAGGTCCCCTTCAAGCTCAAAAAGAGTGAATATCCGGAGATCCGACATGAGATTCAAAGAAGAGGTTGGAAAACTCTCACCAACCCCATTCAACAAGTCAGAATCTTAATGGTTCAAGAGTTCTATGCTAATGCATGGATCACTAAGAACCATGATCAAAGTATGAACCTGAACCCAAAGAATTGGCTCACAATTGTTCGGGGGAATTACTTGGATTTCAGTCCGGAAAATATAAAGTTGGCATTTAACTTGCCAATGATGAGAGGAGATCCTCATCCTTTCACTAGAAGGGTCAACTTTGATCAAAGGTTGGACCAAGTCCTTAGGGACATTTGTGTGGAAGGAGCTCAATGGAAGAGAGACTCAAGAGGCAAGCCGGTTTAACTAAGAAGGCTTGACCTCAAGTCCGTGGCTAGGGGATGGTTGGAGTTCATCCAATGCTCTATCATTCCTACTAGCAACCGATCTGAAGTTACAATAGACCGGGCTATCATGATCCATAGCATCATGAATGGAGAGGAAGTAGAAGTTCATGAGATCATATCCCTAGAGCTCTACAAGGTGGCGAACAAGCCCTCTACTTTGGCAAGGTTATCCTTCCCTCATTTCATCTATACCCTATGCAATTCAGCTGGAATTGTCATAGAGGGAGACATCCTCATTGAAGGAGACAAGCCCATCACTAAGAAAAGGATGGAGCAAACAAGAGAGCCCACTCATGGACCTCAATAAGAGCATGAGAAAATTTGTCATCAAGAAATACCTGAGATGCCTCAAGGGATGTACTTTCCTCCACAAAACTATTGGGAGCAAATCAACACCTCCTTAGGAGAATTAAGTTCCAACATAGGGCAACTAAGAATGGAGCACCAAGAGAATTCCATCCTCCTCCATGAAATTAGAGAAGACCAAAGAGCCATGAGGTAGGAGCAACAAAGGCAAGGAAGAGACATAGAGGAGCTCAAGCACTCCATAAGATCTTCAAGAGGAAGAACTAGCCGCCATCACTAACGTGGACCCGTTCTTTAATTTCCTTGTTCTTATTTTTCTATTTTTCGAATTATATGCTTTATGTTTTGTCTCTGTTTGTGTCTTTATTACATGATCATTAGTGTCTAGTGTCTATGTCTTAAAGCTATGAATGTCCTATGAATCCTTCACCTTTCTTAAATGAAAAATGTTTTTTAATTGTAAAAGAACAAGAGGTATATAGGTTTCGAATTCTATCTTGAAATTAGTTTAATTATTTTGATGTGGTGACAATACCTTTTATTTTCTGAATGAATGCTTGAACAGTGCATATTTTTTAATTTGTTGTTTATGAATGTTAAAATTGTTGGCTCTTGAAAGAATAATGAAAAAGGAAAAATATTATTGATAATCTGAAAAATCATAAAATTGATTCTTGAAGCAAGAAAAAGCAGTGAAAAGCAAGGCTTGCAAAAAAATATGACAAAAAAAGGGGCAGAAAAAAAAAAGAAAAAGCAAGCAGAAAAAGCCAATAACCCTTTAAACCAAAAGGCAAGGGTAAAGAGGATCCAAGGCTTCGAGCCTTAATGGATAGGAGGGCTCAAAGGAATAAAATCCTGGCCTAAGCGGCTAAATCAAGTTGTCCCTAACCATGTGCTTGTGGTGTGAAGGTGTCAAGTGAAAAGCTTGAGACTGAGCGGTTAAAGTCGAGGTCCAAAGCAAAAAAAAAAGAGTGTGCTTAAGAGCTCTGGACATCTCTAACTGGGGACTCTAGCAAAACTGAGTCACAATCTGAAAAGGTTCACCCAGTTATGTGTCTGTGGCATTTATGTATTCGGTGGTAATACTGGAAAACAAAATGCTTAGGGTCACGGCCAAGACTCATAAAGTAGCTGTGTTCAAGAATTAACATATTGAAATAGGAGAATCAATAACACTATCTGAATTCTAAGTTCCTATGGATGCCAATCATTCTAAACTTCAAAGGATAAAGTGAGATGCCAAAACTGTTCAGAAGCAAAAAGGCTACAAGTCCCGCTCATCTAATTGGAACTAAGTTCATTAATAAGTTTGGAATTTATTGTATTTTCTCTTTTTTTATCCTATTTTGTTTTCAGTTGCTTGGGGACAAGCAACAATTTAAGTTTGGTGTTGTGATGAGCGGATAATTTATACCCTTTTTGGCATTATTTTTACATAATTTTTAGCATGATTTAGTTACTTTTTATTATATTTTTATTAATTTTTATTCAAAAATCACATTTCTGGACTTTACTATGAGTTTGTGTATTTTTCTGTGATTTCAGATATTTTCTGGCTGAAATTGAGGGACCTGAGCAAAAATCTGATTCAGAGGCTGAAAAAGAACTGCAGATGCTGTTGGATTCTGACCCTCCTGCACTCGAAGTAGATTTTCTGGAGCTACAGAAGCCCAATTGGCGCGCTCTTAATTGCGTTAGAAAGTGGACATCCTGGGCTTTCCAGCAATATATAATAATCTATACTTTGCTCGAGATTTGATGGCCCAAACTGGCGTTCAAAGACAACCTAAAATATCTTAGCGTAAAACGCCCAAACTGGCACCAGAATTGGAGTTAAATGCCCAAACTGGCACCAAAGCTGGCGTTTAACTCCAGAAACAGCCTATGTACGTGAAATTTTCAATGCTTAGCCCAAGAACACACCATGTGGGCCCCGTAAATGGATTTCTACACTATCTGCACTTAGTTACTCATTTTCTGTAAACCTAAGTTACTAGTTTAGTATAAATAGCACTTTTTACTATTGTATTGGAAGTCTTTTATCATCTTTTCACATTTGGGGGCTGGCCTCACGGCCATGCCTAGAACTTTTTCACTTATGTATTTTCTACGGTGGAGTTTCTACACCCCATAGATTAAGGTGTGGAGCTCTGTTGTTCTTCATGAATTAATGCAATTACTACTGTTTTCTATTCAATTCACGCCTACTTCTTCTCCAAGATATACTCTTGTTCTTAATTCAGTTAAGTCGGAATGAAGGGGTAACCCGTGACAATCACCCAATCTTCGTTACTCGCTTAGCCAAGATCCGCGTGCCTGACAACCACAAAGCAGTCTACATCATGTTCAACGTAGTCATTGGACGACAGCCGGAGTATATTCTCTTGGATATCTAATACACGGACCGAGTCCGTGAGATTAGTATCTTCATGGTATAGGCTAGAATAATTGGCAGCCATTCCTGGGATCTGGAAAGTCTAAACCTTGTCTGTGGTATTCCGAGTAGGATCCGGGAAGGGATGACTGTGACGAGCTTCAAACCTGCGAATGTTGGGCACAAGTGACAGTGTGCAAAAGGATCAATGGATTCTATTCCGATGCTAGTGGGAACCGACAGATGATTAGCCATGCGGTGGCTGTACCTAGTATTTTTCATCCGAGACGAGAAATTCGACAGTTGATTAGCCATGCAGAAACAGTAGAGGACCATTTTCACTGAGAGGATCTTACAGCTTGCCATGGAAGGAAGTAACGCATGGATGGAAGGAGGCAATAGGAAAGCAGAGGTTCAGAAGCAACAAAGCATCTCAAAACGCTTATCTGAAACTCCCACCAATGAATTACATAAGTAACTTTTATTTTATTTTATGTTTTATTTCTACTTTAATTATCAAAACCTCATAACCATTTGAATTTGCCTGACTGAGATTTACAAGATGACCATAGCTTGCTTCAAGCCGACAATCTCCGTAGGATCGACCCTTACTCACGTAAGGTTTATTACTTGGACGACCCAGTGCACTTGCTGGTTAGTTGCACGGAGTTGTCAGAAAAGTGTGAGATCACGATTCCGTGTACCAGGGAGTGAGTGCGGGTGTGGGAGCGGCTGGCGTCTCCGTGGGATTATCCCCTCGCTGCCAGCTCTCGCTCAAAGTTTTGTACTCTATGCCTGAGTTCTTGCATGATCTTGGCGCTGTCGGCCCCCGTTCCTCTGGAGGGACGTCTTTCGGGGGTCTTGGTGTAGATTCGTTGGTTCGGCTGAACAGAGGATCGTGGCTGTTCGCCGGTACGGGCTGTCGAGCTTGTCCTGCTCAGGCGAGCTCCGCCTCCTTTGTGGAGTTCCTTCGAAGTGGGGAGTCACTCCATGTCTGCTCCAGGGTCCCCGTAGATGGCACCAATGTTCGTCACCTGGTGATCTTGAGTGCTTGACGGGTCGGGTGATTGCGAGAGGATGAGCGGGCGAGACCCTGGAGTAGCGCAGAGCGGGTTCTTGTTCTCTAACTGGAGACTGGTGGAGTTGGCGGTGTGACGGACGAGAGAGGGGGGTGGCCACCTGCAAGGACACTCCGACGATCAAGTCAGTGTCTGTACGAAATGATAGCCAGATTTGGAAAGGGTGATGTGTACCTTGGGGGGAGTGCTGACCTCTCCCCTTATATACTATGCTGGGCGGGCCCAAAGATGACCTAGCCCACTGACTAGGATGCTTGTGAGTTGTCTCTGTCCACGTGAGAGGAGCTGGTCATCCTGGACTTCGGGTCAGGGCTTCAGGTGCGGCCCCGAGGAAGCCGACCCGACCGGTTTGCTGGGCGTAGTGTACTGGGTTGCGCAGGTGGTGAGACCGGGTGTCGGCTAGGTCGGGTATTGGGAACCGACCCATTGGATTTTCCTGGTGGGGGATAGTTTGGGCCTGAGTCAAAGGTGGTGCCCCGACCCGGTGGCTAGTTGGACTGGACTTGTAGTGGTCCGTAACACATTTCAAGCATGTGCATTTAGAGGCGATAATGAAAGTCCTAGATCTTTGAATAGGGAAAATTTTATTGAGTTAATTAAGCTTTTAGCTTCCTGTAATAAGAATGTTAATAATGTTGTCCTTGAAAAAGCTCCTGGAAATACTCAATATATATCTCCCAGTGTTCAAAAAGATATATTGCATATCTTTGCTAGAAAAGTGCGTGCAACAATTTGAGAAGAAATTTGTGATTCTAAATTTTGTATAATTATTGATGAAGCAAGAGATGAGTCAAAGCGAGAACAAATGTCTGTGGTTTTGAGATTTGTAGACAAGCACGGTTGTGTTCAAGAAAGATTTTTTGATCTTATACATGTTTTCTGATACGTGGTCTTTGACATTGAAAACAGAAATTTCATCAGTTCTTTCTCGTCATAATCTTGATGTTCAAAATCTTAGGGGACAAGGGTATGATGGAGCTAGTAATATGCGTGGTGAATGGAATGGATTGCAAGATCTATTTTTGAAAGATTGTCCTTTTGCTTATTACATTCATTGTCTTGCTCATCGATTACAATTAGCACTTGTTTCTGCAGCCAAAGAAGTTTGCTATGTTCAACAATGTTTTTCAAAACTTACACTAATTGTGAATGTTGTGACTGTTTCTCCTAAACGTCATGATCAGTTAAGGGTTGCTCAAGCAAATAATGTTGCAAACTTAATTGCCAATGATCAAATTATTACAGGTAGTAGACTTAATCAAATTGGTATTTTGCAAAGAGCTGGAGATGGAGGTCTCATTTGAATTCTGTGCGTAGCTTGCTATGCATGTTTGATGCTACTTGTGAAGATCTTGAAAAAAGTATGGAAGAAGGTAATTTCTCTACTCGTTGTGATGCTAGTGTTGCTTATGATGCTATCACATCCTTTAAATTTGTCTTTGTTTTGCATTTGATGAGAAATATTTTAGAAGTTAGTCATGATCTTTGTCAAGCTTTGCAACAAAAAAATCAAGACATATTGAATGCTTTAACTCTGGTTTCTACTACCAAGACTTCAATTCAAAGAATGAGAGAATCAAGTTGGGAGGCTTTCATAAAAGAAGTTATATTATTTTGTGAGAAACATGAAGTTGAAGTTCCTGATATGAATACATTGCATATTCCTAGAAGAGGTCGAACTCGCAAAATTGTTGACCAAATTTTAGTGGAGCATCATTACCGTGTTAATTTATTTCTGGCTGTAATTGATACACAATTGCAAGGGCTTAATGGAAGTTTCAACGATAATATGGTAGAATTGCTTACTTTAAGTTCAACTTTAGATCCCAGAGATAATTATAAGTTCTTCAGTGTCAACAAAGTATGCGGATTAGTAGAACGGTTTTATCCAGGTGACTTCAGTGACCAAGAAAAATTTCACACTAGAATGCAAGCTCAACATTATGAACTCGATGTTCCTAATCATGTTAATTTAACTAATTTTTGCACAATTTCGGAGTTATGTCAAGGATTAACAAAGACAAGAAAGTCTTTAACATATCTTTTAATTGATCGTTTGATTCGCTTGGTATTAACTCTCCCTGTTTCAACTGCTACAATTGAGAGATCTTTTTAATCTATGAATATTGTGAAGAATAGATTCAAAAACAAAATGGAAGATGAATTTCTTGCTAATTGTCTTTTGATTTACATTGAAAAGAAGATTGCTGAAAGATTTGACACAGATTCTATTATCGATGAATTTTATGATATGAAGAATTGACGTGTACCACTTCGTTACTAAAAAGTACAATATTTTTTTGTACTTTAAATATATATTCTCTATCGGTATATTTTTGTAATTCATCTTACATTATAATTTATTTCATATTTTTTTAATTTTATATATGTTATCCCCCCCCCCCATGATAACATTTTTGGATCCGTCCCTGCTCACACTGTAAACCAGATATATAATAAAATAGAAATTTGTAAATACACTCCAAATTACGTATATTGATAAATAAAATATTTAAATTATTTATTTATAAAAAAATCCAATTATAAAATATAAAAATCTTCTCAAATATTTTCGAGGCTGTCTTGGGAAAAAAAAAAACAAAATCTGGAGAAATACCTCAACCAGGCCGGACCATAGCTAAATCACCCAGCCCAACCCGGTGAGGTTTCATACTTCTTCAAATGTTAGTTAGCGCACGCAGCGGCAGCGCACAAGGCCACTCAGTCACGCACCCTCTTCTCTAGCACGCAGTAAGGCACAACCCTGACCTGAACCCCCTCTTCTCCCATCACGCAGCCACACACCCTCAGCCCCCACCTCACGCACCGCGCCACCCTTTCCCTCTCAACCCTCTCTCTGTCTCCTACCAGCTATGATCACTACTCACCAGCCTCTGCGACGATGACACCGGTGGCTGCAAAGTGTGACGGCACTTCTCTTCTCCTTGTCGTCATCTTCTTCTCTGCCACCATCACTCCATCAATCAGCCACCACCTTTGCTCTACTGCCTACAGTCGTCTTCTTCTTCTCTACCCCTGGTCGTCTTCTTATTCTCTTCTCTAATCTCTATTCTTAAGCTCAGGTAAATAATTAATATTCTGATTACTAGAACTTCTGATTAGGGATTTTGATTATTGCCCTTATTAGTATTTTGATTATTTTTCTGATTAGTATTTTGATTATTGTTCTGACTTCTGATTACCAGTGATGTTATTTTCTTTAAAAAATTCATTAGTGATGTTATTTTGGTGTTTTGATTCTTATTCTGATTACCAGTAAACTAAATATTTGCTCTAGTTATTACTTGTTTTTTTCTGATCTGTTCTTAATTTAATTGATGCTATTATTTTTCTTAATTTAGTTGATGTGATTATTGTTCTTCCTGTTTTGTTCTAATTTGTACTTAATAACTTAATATTTTTTTTAATGCTCTTGATTTATTTCTAATTATTCTGTGACACGCCGCATGTTATAATAGACAATTAGGCTTGAAGTTTGGACAATGTATAGCTCACTATAGTGCTTTTTGTAAGATCCAAAATTTTCAAAAAATCTTATTATGAGCTAGTTTCAATTTAATTATTCATCAAGGACTTTATTTTTAGAAATTATTTTATTAAAAATAATTAAATCAAGTTTTGATAATTAAATTAGAAATTTTACTTAAATTTTATAATTATTGAATAATTTTCTATATTTAAGTTATAAAGCTTAGTAGTTGCAAAAGAATGAGAATTTTATATGATTTAGTTTAAATAATTGAGATTTTAAAAATTAATACTTTAATTTTATAAATAAAGAAAATTAATTATAATATCTTATATTTTAAATTAGAATACTTGACTAAGAGTTAATTAGCAAATTAATAATTAAATAATATTTTTAAAGTAATATTTAGGGATTAAATTAGATTTCAATTTAATACAATATCCCTACTTTGATTAAAAATACCTAAATCTCAATTTCTCAAAAATCCCTAATTTCACATTATCCTCAAATAAAACCATAATCCTAAAATTAAATCCACAAAACCCTAATCCCTTTAACCCTAACCCTTCCATGCCGCCACCCTTCATTCAAAAAAAAAAGAAAGAAAGGGAAGAACAGAGAGGGAGGCATGAAAACAGGGAAGAAAGAAAATGAAAGGGAGAAACAGAGATCAGACAGGGAAATAGAAGACGAGGGAGAAGAGAGGGGAAGGAAGTCACTGCGCCTACCCACTCACCGCCGCCGTACGAGGAGCTTCCATAGCCACTGCTGTCAAGCTCCCAGGTGAGAGAAACAGAGACACGCGAGGGAGGAAGGCTCCGCGAGGAATGTCGCGTTGCTGCTGCGAGCCCACCGCTGCCAAGGCCAGTCGTCGTCCCTGAGCTGCAGCGCCATGGAGCCAGCCTCGTCACAATCGCCATTCGCATCCTGTAGCCACCGCTGAAGGGAGGCCGCCATCGTCGTCCTCACTGCAAGCCAGAGTCGCCCTCATCCATGGGGGAGCCGAGGAGAGAGAATACGCAAAGAGAGGGAGACTGACAGAGGAGTGCGACGCAAGGAAGGAGGCGACACTGTTTGCGTCGCCGTCACCGAATCCCATCGCCGCCACCGTCGCGTGCCCCGTCTCCACTGGTGGAGGTGGGAGGCTGAGCCTCTGTCGCCAGAGAACGCCACTGCCGTCATTGGGAAACACTACCAGTAAGGGTTTTTTAAGTTTGGTTTATGTTCTTTTGGATTCTGGAAATATTTTTGATGCTTTGTGGTTGTTACAGTTGAACCACCGGAGCTTCTGGCTACTATCGGAGCTACTGCCGGATCAGTTTGGCATTGCGGCTGCTTCGTTCTGCTGTTATCATAAATATATTTTATTTTGAACCCTAAGCATTAGTATTCCATTAAAATAAAAGCTTCTGCAATGTCGTCTTGCTTTGTTTCTTGTAGTGAGACTAATTGGTTTCGTTCCTATTTACCGCAATACTCTATTAACAATTATGTTGTAATTTCATTTAATATCCATTTCATGTTAATTCCAATTTTACGTCAGATAAATTGTCGTTGCTATGAACCTTGGTTGTCGCAGTTGATATTGCCTGGGAATCAATGAGGTTGCTGCTGCGAGTTAAAAATAGAAAGAGGACTCTTGACGCGTCAACCTTTAAGGGGTTCGACTTTGAGGTAGGGGTTTGTTTTAATAAGAAAATGTTTTGGGGCTTTGAATACATGATAAGTTTAGTAGATTAATGCAAATGGATAAATGCCTGTGATTTGAATGATTTTCTGTTGAGATTGATATGTTGTGTTATTATCGAATTGGTTTATTTTTGGATTTTTGGGTGAAATAGATTGAATCTTTGGATTTTGGTTTTCTTTGGTTTAAATCGATAATGATTGGTTTTAAATGATGGATTTAAAAATGTTGACTTGAAACGTTGGTTTTATTGAGTTGAGGTTGAAAAGAGGGGACCCGTGGGGTGGCAAACTCCAGTTTTTAGGGGAGGTGCTGCCGAAATTTTTCTAAGAATTTGGAGTTGATTTGGTTATGATTTCGAAAACCGAGTTTGATTTGAATTAATTGCCAAAGGAGATAAGATTTAAATGTTTTAAAGGATTTCAAAGAGGATCGGATTTTTATGATTTGGTTGATTTATGATTTTAACTTATTTGGTTTTTATAATAATGAGAAGAGATTTAGTTAACAAGCTAAGGATACTGAGAAGTAAATTAATTATAAATTCAAGGGTTTGGGAATAGGAGTGTGAGTTTGAAGGTTATGCTTGACATTGAGAGTGATTGTGATTATGAATGGTAATTGAATATGATGATGAAGGATGATTGTAACGACCCAATTTCTGGTACGTCATGATCATACTAGAAACTGAGCGCTACCAACTTGTCTTCCTAATTATTATCTATTATTTATTATATGAGCCTGATTCGTTGTTAAAAGTGTAGTTACTTTTTTTTGAAAACGTTTGGATTAATAAACAAAATTATTCATAATCAATTCACAAATAATAACAGATATAACAGTTATAAACAATCACACATAAATACATCTCAAGCAGTTAACAACATTCGATGATCCAGCTTTTTTTAGAGTATAGACTTTTAGTTAGAACACCCCTAGATAGCTAGATAATAACTATATACATATATATATATATATATACAACATCCCAGACCCTGACCTGTTCAAGAAGTCCCTAAGCTGGTGCCCAGGCTAGCATAGACTCTATACTCACCTAGTCCCTCTAAACTACTAAAGAGAGGGAAAGTATATTTTAAGTCTTCAAAACTCAAGTTAGGTGGAAAATCATCAAAAGGTGGAAGATCGTCTACTACTCCTCTGCACGATCATACGTCGTCAAAGAGCATCTCTCTGGTGCTTCATTGAGTGGCCACAAAACAGCAACATCGTACGAAGGACTTACGCTAAATTTCATAGATAAACGGGGTGTAGATTTCGGCTGGTCTCACGGTATATACGTATAAATAGAAAATGAATCTCGCTCTAGACTAAGTAGACTACCTAGAGCAGAACCCTTTTGCAGAACGATCATCAATGGACTACGGAAGGATACTCTTGCTTTCATCTGGAGGGGGAAGGGAGAGAGAAGGGATAAGAACTGGGGAGTTCTTAGTAGAGTCGGGGTTATTAGTTAAGTTCATTAATTCTGTGTTGTTTGGCAGAAGAATAATAGAATATAGAGAAACGGTTAACAGAAGATAGATAAATAGAGAAAACAGAAAATAAAACACAAGCAGATGAATACAAGAAAGTAAAATATAGACACAAAGAGTAGAATACAAATAGGGAAAGCATACATTCATACAACAATCATAATAGAGGAAATAAACAATCAAATATGATGCATGTCTATCCTATGCAGGCCATGAGCTCACGTGTCGGTTTACACCCTGCAGCCCGACATTACCCAGGAACTAGTCCTAGATATGGCTTATTCTCTGTAGGTGAACTTCGGCCTACAGAAATAGCACTCATGTAAGTGAACTTCGGCTTACAGGAATAGTCTAAACACAACATGACAACTTTTTGTAGGTGAACTTCGGCCTACAGAAATGGCACTCCTGTAAGTGAACTTCGGCTTATAGAAATGGCACCCCTATAAATGAACTTCGGCTTACAGGAATAACAACTCTTTGTAGGTGAACTTTGGCCTACAGAAGCAACACCCTGAGATACACAATTGATATTCACTGTAAGTGAACTTCGGCCTACAGGAATAACAATTCACTATAGGTGAACTTGGGCCTACAGGACCTCTACGGCTAACGGAAAAGCAGCAGACAAATATACAAATATCTCTGGAGTTGCCTTAATGCAACAAATGACCTTTCAACAGGCCCTCTGCTTATTCTATATTCTCTTTATCATATTACCCCTTTCTCTTTGTCTCTTTACTTTGCTCTGATTACTCTTTTCTCTTTGTCTCTTTACTCTGCTTTAGTTTTTCTGTTTAACGTATGTATTTATAGCTTATGTAAATTTCAGTATGAATAGTTAGCCTCCAAGTATAGGTTCATTAAGTCTATACTGAAACAATTTAACTTTTCATATAATGCCTAACCTTAGGGGCAACTCAAGAACTAACTATGTTGCCCTAATTCGTTCGCTAATCTCTCTTTGTTTCTGTCATTAAAACCTTACAGACTTTCTCTTCGATTTTTATTTCTTCTTTAACTTTTTATTTTTCCTTTATCTTTTCCTCACTAATATGTTATTACCACACCCTAAGTATTTTATGAAGGTAATTATGAGATTCTGAGCTTAAAGTTGTCTTTCTAAAGCTTTTATGAAGAACTGCCCTTTCTGCATTATTTTATTATTTTTGTTAAAATATTATTTTTATTTTAATAATATTATTTAATATTTTATTATTATTTATTATTTTATTATTCAATTTTCGAAAATTACCTTACCTTTCCCTTTTAACCTTTAAAATTCATATTTTACCCTGGTAACTTTTAATATTTTTACTTTAACCACCCTAACTTTTGGAAATTAAAAAATAACCCCTCAAACACCAAAATAATTACAACCTTGCCCTTTTTAAGATCTAAAATGTGTTCTTCAATGTTCTTCACCACACTAAAAGTGTTCTTCGTGTTCTTCGTAAATTCTTCAGATTCTTTCTTTGTTTTCACCCGTTTTTCAATCTTTTCAGCAACCGATTTTTACCATAATTCAAAATAAAATTGCAGCCACTAAAGCCCCTTATTTCCTACTGGATTTCAACACAAATTCAACCCCAATTTGAGTCCTGGGGTTCGAAATTCCAGCAGCCACAAGAACATGCATTCATAGCTTGAATATCATCAAATTTTATCAAATTTTCACCAAAATTTTATCAAATTTTCTCCAAAATTTCAACAAGAATCACTCATATAAACAATTAATTTCAAGCATAACCAAATCATATCATAATCACACAACTCAAACACAATTAATCAAGATTAATTTTACCAAACCCTACCTTGATTTGCTGCTCCAAATTCGGTTACTCCTTGAAGTGTTCTTAAAGCACTTTTTTCTCCTAAAACACATCAAGAACAACTTTGAGTCCATAAAATCTAAACTAAACAAACCTTAATCAACATGTTAGGAAGGGATTTCTCACCTTAAACGTGCTGGAAATTGAAGATTCTTGGCTCACAAGTCAAGCTAAGCAAGAGATCCAAGGAAGAACATCAAGAAAACACATGTTTTAAGCATGCTTCCTTGAAAACCGGATTTAAAGGGGAAAGGGACAGCCATATAACCTTATTTCCAGCCTTGATAAGTTACATGGTTATGTAGAGAAAGAAGAGAGGATCATTTTAGTGAAATCAGAGTTTTGATTTGAGTTTTAGTTCAGAAGAAATCAGGCTTTGAAGATTTAAGTGTCCTGAAAGTTTCTCTCTTTACTCTCTTGTAATTTTTGGCCAAAATGAAGAAATGAGACAGCCTTGGAGGTCTTGGGGGTGTAAGATGAGTTGTGATTGGTTGGCTTGGAGGTGGATTAAAATAATATTAAAATATCTCCGGTGTATAACTACTAAAACTAGATGTATCGGAACACTTGTAAAAACATCTCTAAAAATTATTTTCTGAGCTACTAGCATAAATGACACTAGTAACATATTTAATATGAGAATAGAACATGTATGATGAGGCATTAACATTGCTAAAGTCATCAAAGAGTGCTGGTGCTAAGCTGCACCAGTAAACTGTGAACCCGGTTATACTGATTTTCTGTTTTTAACTAAAATAGACCAGGTAACCTTATAATATCATTCAAGAATCTTCTAATACTAATATAATGATAATATTATACTATTATATTTCTTCTCTCATGAATCAATTCTGGTTCGTCAAACAGAGACTATTTACAAAAACTAGAATCAAAACTCTTAACCGATACAGTTCAAAAACTAGGTTCTTCGTGATTGCGTTATCGAGCTTGACTCAGAAGAGGTTCTAGCTTAAGGATGACATAATGAAAATGAGGATTGAGATGCTTGATGATACAGCATAGGTGTTCCCTTTACTGGTCTTCTGGAGAAATCCGTGTCTTTGGAAAAGATCTCGCGTACTCAAAAAGCAGGGTTGTTACAATGATGACAGGCGAGTTTAATACTATTGAATATGAGATTGAGAATGAGATTGAATACGAGATTGAGAATGAGATCGATGATGAGATTGATTATGATTATGAAATGATATTGAATATGATTCTGATTGTTATACACCTGCCTGGGTAGATGCAGTGGAGTGATTTCTCTTGCTCCGGGTTGCAGGTATGGGTAAATGCAGTGGCGTTGTTCTACTTGCTCCGGGTTTAGTTTGAGACTCCTGGGGTAGATGCAGTGGTTAGCCCCCACTTGCTCCCAGTCAAGAATAACTTGGTATTTGAGAAATTATCTGAGTTTCAGATTTTCTTGAGTAGATGCAGTGGGTTGGCTCCACTCGCTCCAGGTTGAGATCTGAGATTCTGTTGACCCTGCGTCGTAAGTGTGGCCAGACACTTAGACCTTTCCAAATGAGCTCTCCCCCATGGATATTTTATTTTGATTATGATTTTTGAGCTCGCAGGGACTGTCCAATGGTTAGCTACCAGGACATGTCGGGTTGGATATGTAACTGACAGATGATATCATCGGCCATAGAGGTGGCATACATCATTTGCATATGTTTGAATAGTTTTGGTTTGCTTAATTGTATTGGTTTTCCTAATTGTATATGCCATACTATGTGATTATGTGCTATTTGCCTTACTTGAATCTACTTGTGTATTACTTGTCTGCATTACTTGTGTTTGTACAACTGAGAGATCCCTCATGTTGGCGGTGGTAACACTGAGGGTTGTACTTGATATTGATAATGAGATGTTTGCTGAATATTGAGTTTAATACTTAATTGCTGAGTTATATGATGATAGACTGTGGTAATAGAAAGAGATAGGCTGAACGGAGTATTGGATAAAATCTTGAGAATGTATGTTGTAGCTATACCCGGTTTTAGATTTGAATGGAGTAGGTTATTGGGTAGGAAGCCCTTTAGACACGCTTGTGGTCCTTTTCAAGTTTAAACTATTCACCGTACCATTTTGTAAACTAAAGAAGTTTCTTTATGGCTTTTCAAAGTAATACTTTCCATAAATCATTTTTCAAAAGGTTATTTCAAGGATAAACTACATTTAAAATGAAACTAATTCTATTTACAAGTATTTCTTTGCTTTGGTGGTATTCCCGTCCCTATTGAGAACGTGTGATTTGTTCTCACCCCAAAATCTTTCACCCTTTCAGTGACACAAGTTCGAAGACTCAGTTTGAAGCTGCGGGCGATTATTGACTTTATTTATGGGTTAAGTTACTTTCATAGAGTTCCCTCGCTACAGCTTAAGATTTTTATTTTATTCAGAGGGATAGGTGTTGTATCTGAGTTTTGTTTTGATTTACTTATATAAGATTTATTATTATTAGTAATTATGTTATTATTATTACTTAGTGATGTGTGATATATGATTTTTAATGAGTTGAAAACAATTTTCTGGCATTTTATTAAAGATTGAAACACGATATCAAACTAGAGGCTCAATATTAAATAGTTAATAAGGAAAACAGGTTAGTAATGCTTTACTTTTGGTACGATCATGACATATTGGAAGTTGGATCGTTACACTTTTCTATGTGCTGAATTTCTACTTTTTATTTAGCTCAAATAGTAGAGAATGTTGCAGAAAAGAGCAAGGAATTGGCTACTTGTCAGGGTGAAATCAAGACCTTCAAGTTAACTGATGCTCTCAAGAACAAGGCTATAGAAGACGTATTTCTTTTTTAGTCTGTGTATTTTAGTTTCATTATAATTACAAACATATATAAAAACTTCAAATGGCTAATGATTGAAGCAGCTGAATTTCCTATGTTCATCATTCCATAGAATAAGATATGATTGGGTGCCTTCTAATCACCATTAAAGTGCTGAATATGTGTGCCTCTTGTAGGCTGTGAAAGTGGAAAACATGGTGAAGTTGAAGGAAGAATTTTATTACGAAAACTTAGCTAGAAGGCTAGATGTAGAATTAGACAAGCTTGTCATGGAACATGAAAGGCAACAAAAGGCATTTGAGGATGAGATTGAGAGGATGGCCACAGAAGCACAAGATCGGTTATCTAAGGCTGAAAAGAACTACATTAATCTATTAGAGGTTGGTTAAATATATAAATTCTATTTAACTTGTCATTTTATTGCAGTTTATGTGAAAATGTTTCTTTGTCCTTTCATCCAAGAAAGAAAACTTGAGACATTCAATAAATCAGGCAATGCATCCATAGTATGTGGCTACTCTTTAAAATAATTTGTTGCATACATGGCTATGGTAACTTTTTGAAGTTCCATTTGCAAAATACTGACTTGATGTTGTCGTGATCTATAATGAACTATTGATATACATTTTTCTTTCTCAGAAGGAAAAATCAAAATATGAAAAAGACTATATGGACTTAATTAGGAAGCTTGAAGACCAGCTGGTGATAAATCAACGAAAGAATGAGGACTCTCATATTAAATCAAGAGTAGAGGTAGTTTATCATACTATATGCCTTGAGTTATTACAATGGGTGAAATGATTCTGCATAATAGAGTAGGTCACATCCTCAGAAGAATTAAAAATGATATTTTCATTGCCAACTAGTTAAAATTCTAGAACATTTTCAGCAAGCTTATGACTTTAAGTTTTTCTTTTGAGTTATGTTTGGGTTATTTCCTCACAAATTTAATGGCTGGAAATTGGAATGCTCTGGTGGAGCCAGATTAAATTGCTAGTTTTGAATTTTGCAAACAATACATCAGCTCAAGATTTATTAGTAAAATATGCCAATTTAGTGATGTCGGAGTTGAATCCAAAATGAACTTGATTGGGTATGCTCACTTGACTTATCCTTCTGATATTATTTTTCTGTGATATTTTTACAGTTTGATCACAGTATAAGTGACAACTTTGGTGAAACTGAAGGTGGAATTGGTGGACATGTTCTTTGTGCAATTAATATGTCAAGTCTTAGGTGTTTGTAATTTTCATTTTTTTAAAAACTTTTCAATGTGTAATGAGGAACTAAGATGTGTAATGTATAATGATTTTATAGAAGCTGGATTACATTTGGACATCCATATTGAAACATCTCTAAAGAATTGAGTGAATACTTATTTTTACATGATACTGTAACTGAGCCTTTTTCTTTGTTAGTTTACTGATTAAGTCATTATTTTTAGAGCTATAGAATAGATAGAATAGGCATTTGATCAAACCCAAAGGCTTGGTTATTATTAGGTTAAGCTTCAATACCTAATTTCTTTAAACATGGTTTGAACTTTTTTAAACATGTATAATTTTGAACTAATTTTATTTGTTTGCGTTATAATTTTTTAGTTAAATGACTAAAATAAAAAAAAATCATATAAGTTTTATTTTAGTTTAGCGACGAAATTGGTATTCTACTAATATTTTGCGAAACATTAATGACATACTTGCTATTGATGATGGTGACAAATTAAAAACTCCATTGCGACGGAAACATTTGTGAGATACCTATCGATTTGTTACTAGTTTAAAAGGAATTTGCGATGACATTTGCAATGACATTTGCAATAGTAATAGCTTTCATTTAGCAACAAAATTCCTACAAATTTGATTAAGGATTTTCAAAGATTAGCTATAGATTTACTACAAAATGTGACAGATTTGCGATCATATTAGCGGACAACTTGCGACCAGTTAGGTTCAAAAAAATTCCTCGCTAATTAACGTCAACTAATCATTCTATTTTGTCTACAAAGTTAGCTTGCGTTTAGCGATGATTCTACTGCAGTAGAGTTTATCGCTAATTAGCAACTACTGTAGCACCCCATTACCTTAAGTATTACCTCTAGCCGTAAACCAAAGGATAATAAAGTGTCATGATAGTTCTAAAGCTTATAATACATAATATATGTCCAAGAATTTATATAACTAGAAACCCAATAAAGGAGTAAAGCTCAAAGTCACATAAAGCAAAATTACAAAATGCAAAGCGTTCACACACGATAACTAAACGTGTAGGTAAGATCAAAACAAGACATATATATATATATATATATATATATATATATATATATATATATATATATAACCTTATAGATAGCTCCAGGATACACAAGATAATAATTAAAGTAACCAAGATATATATATAAGTACAATATACAAAAGAGGACTAGTCACAGCCTGCGGAGTTTAGGTCGGCTAGTCAAACTGAATACAACAGAATTTTTGAAGTTTAAACAGCTTATACAACTTATCTCTCAAATCAAGCCTCCAAGGCCATAAAGTCTAAAATAGAAAGGTGAGAGAAAGTACTACAGCAAAATGATAAAAAATACCAAAAAGATAACAAAAGATCCTCTGCTCTGTTACCATCCCGTAACTCACCAAGGTGGGTTACGACCTGCATCTAAAAAGCAATAACAACATATGGTATGAGAACTTGAGGTTCTCAATATGTTAACAGTGCCCAATATATAAGATATAAGGTTTTGGGATGCCAAAGGTAATCCTAGAACTTCGTATCAACAGATATTCAAGCTTAACCAAAAATAAATAACTTAAACCAAGCACCATAAATAGGGTTATCCAAACTTAGGGGAATTTCTATGCAATACTAATCACACCGCTGTATCCCACAACCTTCGCCAACCTAACCTCCGTGCGAGCCCATCGCCACCACTTTCTGATCCTCCTCAACACCAGTAAAACACATTTAATGCAAGCAAGTAAAGCACAAATAGTATTCAGGTTCAGATAAGTCAATCAGCATTTAGACATATTATTCAAATAGGCACAACTCATGTAATGAAAGCAAACAAGCAGATAGAAGATGCATATGATGAATGCCTATCCTATTTAGCTCGTGATATCACTTGTCTGTTCAAAATGCCAACCCAACACATCCCCGGGATGTCGCCTTTCTGCCACAACCAGGGTTATAGTGCCCTGCTCACTATTTCTAGTGCCCAGCTCACTATTTCTAGTGCCCAGCACTGTATCTTGAGCCCCGTGAGTTATAGTGTCCGGCACACTCTTTTGAGTTATAGTGCCCGAGTTCACTTTGGCAGCAGAAAGGTTATGTGAGTGGGAGATTGCCACAATCCTCACATCTCAACGTAGACGGGAGATTGTCTCGGCCCCTACGCCGGCACCGCTACCTCAGACAAATGGGACACTGCCATAGCCCTTTCCCAATGCGCACAATGACTTACCAATCATAACAATTCAATATTCCTCAAGTTCATCAGTCTCAAATCAATATCAACTTATTCTTAGGTTCCAAACTCATCATCTATCATCAATACCTCAAGTTTATCATCAACCCAGCTCCCCATTAGATCACAAAACAAGTCCACCCAACTAACATACTAAGCCTAAGTCACCGTCTTCTAAAACACGTATATAAATCTATTAATCTCAAACATGAACCCATCTATACTAGTCTTAGGGCCTAAGTACTATCCACAAGTCTTAAAGATGAGTTATGGAAGTTTGGAAAGCTAGAGAACCCTTAAAAATGAAGAAAAATCATTTTTCAGCAAAAAGGGTATATGCATACGCATACCAAATGTATGCGTACGCATACTTAAATTTTTGCCCATCTGGCGCATGCATACAAGATTTCGCGTATGCATAGGTACCAAACAGAATGGCACGCTCGCGTATGGGGGGTTTGCTATGCATGCCATTCCATAATTGCAGAATTCTGTAAAGTTGCAGAAATCAGTTTTAAGCACCAAACTTTAAACGTTCATAACTTCCTCTACAAAAATACATTTTCATCAAAATTTATATCAATTAAAAGATCTTTGAATGAACTTTAATTTAAGATAAATTTCAACTAATTTTGAAAGCTGAGGCTCAAGTTATGATCCATCAAAGTTCACCAAAAACTAGTTTTTACCAAAAGTGACAATTCTCTAATTTTTCAAAACTTCCAAAACCAAAATAACTCAAAACATACCCAAACATCATAAAACACTACCTCCTACATCAATTCATCATTTCATAGCATTTCCTTCAATTTCGACATCTATTACACTCATTCTCTTCCAACTTTTGCCACCACAAATCCAACACAATCACAACTTCCAAATCAAATATCAATATTAACCAATTAGCACACTTCAACCATTCATAAATCACATCCATCCTATGACATCTTCAATTCTCATAAGTTACATCATTCAACACCAATATCAATCCTCAACATCATTCATTAACAATAATATTATCATCAAAATCATCACATTCATCAAAATCATCATGCATCAACAACCCACAATTTTCAACAACCAATTCAATCCTATCCTAAGGTCCACTAGCTTAAGTGTCCAAAAATATTATATATTACATAAAGAAAACCGAAACCATACCTTGGCCGATTCCCAAAATGGACCAAACACCAAAACGAAGCCACCAAGCTTTATCCAAAGCCTCAAACCAACTCCAACAAACACCAAAACTCAATCTAACATCATACAACATACCAACATCAAGCTTAGTGTTTACAAAAATAACTAAACACAAGGATTTAGTGAGACCTTGCCTTACCCAACGAGATTAAGGGTAAAATCCAACAATATTCCAATGCTAAATCACCCTTAAACAAACAAAATCACAAAACTTACTCAAAAACCAAACCCAAAAATATAGAATTATTAGGGATGGAAACTGGAGCTCGAGTTTCAATTTCTTACCAACAAAGCTTAGCTAGAAATGAAGAGCTCAACGAGAGTTTCGTGTGGTCATAAACGGCTCATCATTCGGAGCTCGTAGCTCAAGATATGACCAAATGAAGAAGAAAGTGAATAGTACCCTCTCTTCTTCTCTCATGATCGAACCCTCACTCTTTCTTGGGGGAGAAATGAGCTGAATGCTCGTTAAATGGCCTTATATATGTTGGCCCTTGGGCTCAGTTTGGGTCCGGTCCAACCCGTTAGCATTTTTGGTTCGTTTTGCCCACTTTGGGCCAAAATATTTAAGATTAGTTCTCGGTTTTACATTCTAAATTATTTTTTTTCTTTCAAAACAATAAATTAAATTTTAAAAATCTTATTTTTCTCAAAATACGGTACCGAACAGACTAGAGCCGGTACTGCTAGCTTAAGCACCAGTACATATTTTTACAAAAATCTTTCACAAAAGATACATTTTCCCATTCAGAAAAAATCCATTGAATTCAAATTTCACCTATATACTTTCAAAATATCATTTCTATATTTTTGAACCTATTCCAGGTAGTTAAAGCTATTATTTTATTAAAACAATTTTAAGTGAAAAACTCCGGTTCTTACATTCTCCCCTCCTAATTAGGAATTTTGTCCCTAAAATTTGGATTGCGTGATATATCCTACTCGAAGTGTTCTACTACCAGCGTTGTCATTTCAAATGAGTCATCAAAGCCTCTCGTCCACCATAGCACTACCGTGTCGATGTTTTCTCTCACCTTCCGCTGCGTCACTCTGATTATTTATCACTAATAACTCGAATTACTCCACTACATCAAACGGAAATTTTCCTTTAAACCAAATACCGCTTTTATAATATTTTCCAAAACCTTTAAAACAATTTCAATTTAAATGAGTTCATTGTTAAAACTTTTTCAAAAGAGTCAAAAATCATTTATTCGTAAATCAATCACTTTAAAGCATGACATTCCTAAATTCATTAAAACCCTTAAATCATAGCTTAAATTTCAAACCGGATTCACAAATTAACAAAATCATAGAAATTACTTTTCTTTTAAATGATATCATTTAAACCAAAGTTCCAAAACAAATTTGAAAATCATTCTAAACTTTAAAATTTTTTCAACATGATTCAAATCCATACCGGTTCAAAATTGAAAATCTTAATTAAAAACCGCAAAAGCATTTAGCCTTAGTCTGTAGCTGCATCAGTCAGCACTTCCCTTGCCACCAGTGCTGAACCTCACCCATCAACTAATTTGGCACAAACTCCACAAACTAGTTTTCCGGAACATGCTGAGCTCGTAACGCATAGGCTAGGTTAATCATCCTCACTATCTCTCCATTAACGTGATTGACCTCATCCGCGAGTTGCCATTTGGGTTTTCTTTCCACACCAAACGATTGATATCGAGGTGATCAGTCTCAATATCTCAAGCCTAGTGCTTCAATTATCCCCAACGGCACTCATGAACAAGCATGCTATGCATATCAAGCAGATAACCTAAATAGCATGAAAGAAAAACGACCCAGAGTATGCAACGAAGCACAATCGGTCCATCCCTCAGGCTCACGAGGACGAACCAGGCTCTGATACCACTAAATGTAACACCCCGTTACCCTAAGCCTTACCTCTAGCCAAAAAACAAAGGATAACAAGGTACCACGACAGTTCTAAAGCTTATAATACATAATATATGTCCAATAATTTATGTAACTAGAATCCCAATGAAGGAGTAAAGCTCAAAGTCACATAAAACAAAATTACAAAACGCGAAGCGTTCACACACGATAACTAAACGTGTAGGTATGATCAAAACAAGACATGATATATATATATATATATAAAAGTACGATATACAAAAGTGAACTAGTCACAGTCTGCGGAGTTTAGGGCAGCTAGTCAAACTGAATACAATAGAGTTTTTGAAGTTTAAAACAGCTTATACAGCTTATCTCTCAAATCAAGCCTCTAAGGCCATGAGGTCTAAAACAGAAAGGTTCCGGAGGTTCTCAGTATGGTAACAGTGCCTAATATATAAGATATAAGGTTCCGGAATGCCAAAGGTAATCCTAGAACTTTGTATCAACAGATATTCAAGCTTAACCAAAAATAAATAACTTAAACCAAGCACCATAAACAGGGTTATCTAAACTTAGGGAAATTTCTATCCAATACTAATCACACCGTTGTATCCCACAACCTTTGCCAACCTAACCTCTGTGCGAGCCCATCGCCACCGCCTCCTGATCCTCCTCAACACCAGTAAAACACATTTAAAGCAAGCAAGTAAAGAACAAATAGTATTCAGGTATAACAGATAAGTCAATTAGCATTTAGACATATTATTCAAATAGAAGATGTATATGATGAATGCCTATCCTACCTGGCTTGTGATATCACTTGTCGGTTCAAAAATCTAACCCGACACATCCCAGAGATGTCGCCTTTCTACCACGACCAGGATTATAGTGCCTTGCTCACTATTTCTAGTACCCAGCTCTTTTTCTTGCGCGCCATGAGTTATAGTGTCCGGCACACTCTTTCGAGTTATAGTGACGATTTCACTCTGGCAGCAGAAAGGTTATGTGAGCGGGAGACTACCACAGTCCTCACATCTCAACGTAAGTGGGAGACTGCCTCTGTCCCTATGCCGACACCGCTATCTCAAACAAGCAGAAGATTGCCACAGCCTTGTCCAAGGCGCACAGCGACTTACCAATCATAACAATTCAGTATTTCTCAAGTTCATCAATCTCAGATCAATCTTAACTCATTCTCAAATTCCAAACTCATCATCTATGATCAATACCTCAAGTTTATCATCAACCCAGCTCCCCATTAGATCACAAAACAAGTCCACCCAACTGAAATACCAAGCCTAAGTCACCGTCTTCTAAAATACGTATATAAATCTATTAATCTCAGACATGAACCCATCTATACTAGTCTTAGGGCCTAAGTACTATCCACAAGTCTTAAAGAGGAGTTATGAAAGTTTGGAAAGCTAGAGAACCCTTAAAAATGAAGAAAAATCATTTTTCAGCAAAACAGAGTGTATGCGTATGCATGCCAAATGTATGCGTACGCATACTTAAATTTTTGCCCATCTCACGTATGCATACAAGAGTTCGCATACGCATAGGTGCCAAACAGAATGGCACACTCGCGTATGGGGTATTTGCGTACGCATGGCATCTCAGAATTACAAAATTTTGTAAAGTTGCAGAAATTAGTTTTAAGCACCAAACTTTAAACGTTCATAACTTTCTCTACAAAAATACATTTTCATCAAAATTTATATCAATTAAAAGATCTTTGAATGAACTTTAATTTAAGATAAATTTCAACTAATTTTGAAAGCTGAGGCTCAAGTTATGATCCATCAAAGTTCACCAAAAACTAGTTTTTACCAAAAGTGACAATTCTCTAATTTTTCGAAACTTCCAAAACCAAAATAACTCAAAATATACCCAAACATCATAAAACACTACCTCCTACATCAATTTACCATTTCATAGCATTTCCTTCAATTTTGACACCTATTACACTCATTCTCTTCCAACTTTTCCCACCACAAATACAACACAATCACAACTTCCAAATCAAATATCAATATTAACCAATTAGCACACTTCAACCATTCATAAATCTCATCCATCCTATGACATCTTCAATCCTCATAATTTACATCATTCAACACCAATATCAATCCTCAACATCATTCATTAACATAACATCATAATATCATCAAAATCATCACATTCATCAAAGTCATCATTCATCAACAACCCATAATTTTCAACAAACAATTCAATCCTATCCTAAGGTCCACTAGCCTAAGTGTCCAAAAACATTACATATTACATAAAGAAAACCGAAATCATACCTTGGCCGATTTTCAAAATGCACCAAATACCAAAATGAAGCCACCAAGCTCGATCCAAAGCCTCAAACCAACTCCAACAAACACCAAAACTCAATTTAACATTATACAACATACCAACATCAAACTTAGGGTTTACAAAAATAACTAAACACAACAGACCTTACCTTACCCAATGAGATTAGGGGTAAAACCCAACAATATTCTAATGCTAGATCACTCCTAAACAAACAAAATCACAAAACTTACTCAAAAACCACACCCAAAAACGCATAATTATTAGGGCTGAAAACTAGAGCTTGAGTTTCAATTTTTTACCAACAAAGTTTAGCTACAAAGGAAGAGCTTGACGAGAGTTTCGTGTGGACGCAAACGGCTCGTCAATCGGAGCTCCGTAGCTCAAGATATGGCCAAATGAAGAAGAATGTGAATAGTATCCTCTCTGCTTCTCTCATTCTCGAACCCTCACTCTTTCTTGGGGAAGAAATGAGCTGAATGCTCATTAAATGGCCTTATATATGTTGAACCTTGGGCCCGGTTTGAGTCTGGTCCAACGCGTTAGCATTTTTGTCTGTTTGGCCCACTCTCGGCCAAAACCTTTAAGATTAGTGCCCGGTTTTACATTCTAAATTTTCAAAATCTTACTTTTCTCAAAATACGGTAACGGACAAACTAGAGCCGGTACTGCCGGCTTAAGCACCGGTACACATTTTTACAAAAGACTTTCGTAAAAGATACATTTTTCCACTTAGAAAAAATTTTTTGAATTCAAATTTCACCTTTATACTTTCAAAATATCATTTCTATATTTTCAAACCTATTCCGAGTAGTTAAAGCTATTATTTTATTAAAACAATTTTAAGTGAAAAATCTGGTTCTTACAACTACAGTTTTGTCTATTTCTTCTATGGAATTATCTTTTACTTTAGTGATAGATTTGCGACTATCTATTCAGTAGCTGAAAAACTTTCCGATGAATTAGCAACCGTTGTGTTTGCCTCACTGATCTGCGACTTGTAATTAGCGAGGAAAGTATTATTTGTTAGGCAGTAGCTAATCCGTCACAAATTATATTTTACGTCAGATTAGCTATGATTTTACGACTCTTTTTGTGGTAGCTAATTGGCCATATTCTTGTAGTACAAGAAACAGTTTTGTGTCAAAAAATTTTGATTTGAGCTATGCTGCAAAAAGAGGTGCAAATGTTGCGAACCGGGTCATCAAAAGAAATGCATCTTTTTCAAAAACAGAAAATTTTCATAACCTTAATCAATTTCAGCATCATAATATTAGTCACTTTCAGCATCATGCAATAAAAAATCATTGTTCTAATTGCAATACAAATGGTCATTCTTTCCCTCAATATTTTATTGACAAAAGAATTGTGGAAAATAAAACATACAAGATTGTTTGTGATTTTAATGAACTTGAGTAACCAAGATGGATTAACTTCAAAAGATCCAAACTTGTTTGGATATCTAAGGCCACTTAAGAATGATTGCAGATTTGCCTAGCGTCCAAGAGGAAGAAAAATCTATGGTACGTGGACAGCGAATGTTCTAAGCACATGACGAAGAAGTCTACCTTCTTTGTCAGTCTCAACAACTATGATGGTAACTTTGTGACCTTTGGGGATGACGGTAAAGGAAAAAATTAGGGGTAAGTACTATTTTGGTTCCTAAAATTGAGCGTGAAAATCGAAACCGTCCTTCATTTAATTTTCGATTTAGAATCGTCCTTAACGTTTTTTTTTTCGTATTAAAATCGTCCTTTTAATTTTTTTGGACAAAAATACCCTCACCACTACCAACACAATTACCTCCTCCACCACCACCACCACCAACACCAACACCACTGCAACAACAACCACCACCAGCACCACCAGCACCACCACCAACACCAACACCAACACCAACACCACGCCCCCCACCCACTGCCACTCTATCACCATCTGCATCACACCAACCAAAACTCAGAAAATCAACATCATCATCGTTATCCTCATCAAAACTCAGAGCTCAGATCTAGAAATCAAACTCATAAAAACAAACCCAGAACTCAAACTCAAAAAACAAGAACTCAACTCAGAAAATCATCATCATCATCAGAACCCAGAACTCAGAAAATCATCATCATCATCAGAGTTCTGGAGGAGGCGGCGGCGACGACGAGGGCGAGGCGGCGACGACGAGGACGAGGAGGAGGAGCAGAAACGGCTCGACGAGGAGGGCGAGGCGTGAGGGCATGGCGGCGGCGCGAAGGCGAGGCGGTGACGACGAGGGCGAGAAGTGGCGTCGGCGAGGAGCGACGAGGAGCGGCGGCGGCGAGGACCCCTTCTCTCCCCCCTCCTCCCCGTTCCCCCCCCCCCCCCTCTTTTCTTTCCCTCCCCACCCCCCGCTTCTCTGTATCCCTTTCTCTCCTTTCTGTCGGCGACGGCAGCTTCAAGCTTCGCCGGCGCCGGCACTGTCTCCCTCCCCCTTTCTTCTTCCCCCTCCCCTCCCCCTTTGTATACCCTTTTCTTCCCCCCTCCCATGCATTTTCTTCCCCCTCCCCAACACGCGTTTTCTTTTTTATTTTTTAATTTTATAACTTTTATTATTAAAATAGGAATAGGGGTAATTTAGGAATAACATAAAAAATTTTATTAAAAAGGACGATTTTAATACGAAAAAAATGTTAAAGACGATTCTAAATCGAAAATTAGATGAGGGGCGGTTTCGATTTTCACGCTCAACTTTAGGGACCAAAACAGTACTTAACCCAAAAAATTACAATTGGAAAAGTGGGCAAAAATCTTTCTACCTTCATTGATAATATTTTCTTAGTTGATAGACTGAAACATAATCTTTTGAGCGTAAGTCAACTGTCTGATCTTGGTTATTTAGTTATTTTCAAAAAATTAGAATGCCAAGTTATGTGTGAAAAATCAAATGAAGTGTTGTTTTTAGCTAAACGGTGTGATAATGTGTATGGACTCACTCTTGATGAATTAAAGAGCCAAAATGTAGCTTGCTTTCACTCAAAAGATTCTGAAAAGTGGCTATGGCACAAAAGATTGGGTCATGCTAGCATATTTCAGATTAACAAGCTTGTTAAAAGGAATTTAATGAAAGGTCTTCCTAAAATTAGATTTGACAAAGACATCACTTGTGATGCATATCAAATGGGAAAACAAATAAAGAGCTCTTTTAAACCAAAGGAAAATATTTCTACTAAAAGACCCCTTGAATTGCTATATATTGATCTCTTTGGTCCAACTAGAACTCAAAGTTTGAGCGATAAATATCATGGTTTAGTGATTGTGGATGACTATACAAGATTTAGTTGAATTCTTTTCTAGCACACAAAAATGATGCTTTTTCAACCTTTGAAGTATTTTGCAAAAGAATTCAAAATGAAAAGGATTTAAAGATTGCCTCTATTAGAAGTGATCATGGTAAAGAGTTTGAAAATCAATTTTTTGAATCCTTTTGTGATGAACTTGAAATTTCACATATTTTTTCTTGTCTAAGAATACCACAACAAAATAGTATTGTTGAGAGAAGGAATCGAAGTCGTCAAGAAATGGCAAGGGCCATGTTATGTGAAAATGAAGTTCCTAAGTTCTTTGGGCTAAAGCCATAAATACGGCATGCTATATTTTGAATAGAACCATTATTAGGAAGTTTTTAAAGAAAACCCCTTTATGAACTATTGAAAGGAAATCCACCAAATCAAAAATATTTTTATATCTTTGGATGTAAGTGCTTTGTTTTAAATACCAAAAATAATTTAGAAAGATTTGATCCAATGGCTTATGAATGTATTTTTGTTGGTTATTACACAACTAGCAAAGCCTATAGAGTTTATCATCAAAAGGCTAGAATCATTAAGGAATCCATACATATTACATTTTGTGATTCTAATGTTATTCCAAGTGTTTTAGAAGATTGTGATGCAAGAAATCAAGTGGAAAATAACATGGGTGAAACCCTTAATCAAGATCAATCTAAATCTGTGCAATCTACCCCTGTCTCAGCTAATGCAGACGATTCTACAAGAAATAATCTGATTTTATCTCCTGCAATTGATGAAATTCTTGGGAATGTCAACCAGACGGTACCATCTCAAGCTGAATCTATTCCTAAATCATCAAGGCCCCGTGAATGGAGATTTCTAAAGAACTATCCTCAAGAATTCATCATTGGGGATTCCTCTCAAGGTGTCACTACAAGATCCCCAATAAGAAGAGCACTGAAAGAAAATAATTTGGCACTTCTCTCTCAAATTGAACCTCAAACTGACAAAGAGGCTCTAGGTGATCCTTCTTGGATCAAAGCCATTGAGGAAGAGCTGTAGGAATTTGAGAAGAATCAAGTGTGGACTCTTGTACCAGATCTAATTGAAAAGAAAGTAATGGGTACTAAATGGATTTTTAGGAACAAACTGAATGAGGATGGAAGCACAGCAAGGAACAAAGCTAGATTGGTGGCACAAGGATATGATCAATAGGAAGGGATAGATTTTGATGAATCATTTGCTCCTGTGGCCCGAATAGAAGCTATAAGACTTCTCCTTGCTTATGCTGCCCATTGTGGTTTTAAACTTTTTCAAATGGATGTGAAATGTGCTTTCTTAAATGGTGTGATTGATAGAGAAGTGTATGTGGTGCACCCCCTAGTTTTGAAAATAAAGAATTTCCAAATAATGTTTTCAAGCTTTCCAAAGCACTTTATGGTTTAAGGCAAGCTCCTAGAGCTTGGTATGAAAGACTTAGTTCTTTTCTTTTGAAAAACGATTTTCAAAGAGGCACAATAGCCACTACTCTATTCATTAAGAATTCTAATGATTCTTTTATTCTAGTTCAAATTTATGTTGATGACATAATCTTTGACTCAGCCAATGAATCACTTTGTTCTGATTTTTGTAAACTCATGACAAGTGAATTTGACATGGGTGTGATGGGTGAACTTAACTTTTTTTTTTGGGCTTCAAATTAAACAAACACCAAATGGAACTTTTATTCACTAAGAAAAGTATGTCAAGGAACTAGTTAAGAAGTTTGGCATGGAAAATGCCAAACCCATGGGCACTCCCATGCACCCTAACTCAAAGTTGGAAAAGGGTGAAACTGAGAAAGATGTTGATGAGACCAGGTATAGAGGCATGATAGGTTCTCTCATGTATCTTACATCTTCTAGACCTGATATTATGCAAAGTGTTGGAGTTTGTTCTACATTCCAATCACAACCTAAAGAATCACATCTTTCTGCAGTAAAAAGAATAATTAGATATATACATGGCACATCTAACTATGATTTATGGTATCTTAGGTCTGATAAATTTTTTGTAGTTGGGTATTGTGATGCAGATTTTGCTGGTGATAGAGTGAATAGGAGAAGTACTTCTGGTATATGCTGTTTTATGGGCAGTTCATTAAATGTATGGTCAAGTAAGAAGCAGTCCACAGTGACTCTCTCCACTACAGAAGCCGAATACATTGCTGCATCTTCTTGTTGTTCCCAATTGTTGTGGTTGAAAATACAATTAGCTTATTATAAATTGAATGCTAATAATATTTTCTTGTTTTGTGATAACATGAGTGCTATTAATGTTTCTAAAATTTCTATTTTGCACTCTAGAACAAAACATATTAAAGTGAGGTTTCACTCAATTAGGGAATATGTTCAAAAAGAAAATATAAGCGTTCATTTTGTTAAATCAAAGGAACAATTGGCTAATATATTCACTAAATCTCTGGCTGAAGACATGTTTTATAAATTAAAGACAAGTTTAGGCATTCTGAGTTATGATTCTTTGTTTTAACTTTGATAATGTGTTGTTTGAGGTTTGTCTCTCATGTCGGAAAGAGACATTTTTAGGGGGAGGAAGAGCTTTTATCTTGAAACGTTGCATCTGGTCTTTAGTTTTGAATTAATTTCAAGTGGGCCTCACTGGTTTTATCATAAAATGAAAAATCTTTTTCAAACCTGTCTTTACTGCACTTAAATTTATTTCTTTTAATAAAAATTCTTTTCAACTTTAAGGTCAAATCTTTTTCAAATTATAGTTGTCATAAGGTTCTGAACTTCTTTTTTTTTCAAGAACACTCTTAACTTGCTACAATTGCAAACCTATTCATGCATTATGCATGTCTTTTTAAATTTTTTGTTATCATCGTTTCAATTTTTTGAAAAACTATAATTCCTATTTTAATTGTCCTAATGTCTTGTTTGAGAGTTTTGTTTCGCAGATCAAAGAGACATTTGTTAAATAAGAAATGAGTGATATGAATTTTAAAGTGTAAAAAAGGACATGGACCATGCTTGAATCTTATTACACATGTGGTTACTTTTATTTTCTGAAACTCTCTTTTTGGTCCATATGAGTTTTTACCAAGAATTAGTTTTTGCACATCATGATTTTTTTATTTAACCACTTATTTTAGTACTGAAAGTACTACTTTTTCATAACTATAGTGTTGTTAGTTGAAATATTATCTTCATTTCTCTTCTGAATTTTTTCTTAATATTTCAAGATGCAACATATAGCTTTTACATGCCTCTAACACACTATTTTTCAAGTTCTGTTTTGTTTTATTTTTCCTACCTTGATGACAAAAAGAAAAAAAATGTATATACGAGGTTTGATAAGACATAAGTCTTATTGAGATTATTGGATATTAGTTTGATTAGTCTTGTATTTGTGACTTATGTTTGTGAATTGAAAACCTGTTTGACTTTAAGTCATTTGAACTTCATGAAATATTAAGATAATTTTTAATAGTTTGCAATATTTGCTTGTGTGGATTATTATGCTTTTGTGCAACCATAGAATTCTAGATAAACATGTATATATATTGGATTATTTTGCAGGCATTATTGATTGTATCCTCATGTTAAGCGATAAGCATACAGTAAAGGGGAGCAACCCTTATGAAAGAAAGGGGGAGTACACCAAAACTTCTTGGTATCATCAAAGAAAAGTGTCTTAATCTTGCCTATTTCAATTCCTTTGATTATTACCTCGTATATTATGTTTGTCATCAAAGGAAAGATTGTTAAGTTTAGTAAATAATAACAAATAATCGATGATGACAAACATATTGAAGTTGGGCTAAAAGTCCAAATTGGATTTCATTGGTTTATTAAGTGATATAGGCCCAAGTCTGAATAAAAAGCCCATAAAGCTTGCACCTTGGACAGCAAAGCAAAGCCAAGATTATTGTGAAGCCCAAACAAATAAATTCAAATGATCTCAAGGTTGCTAAAGAAATTTGAATCCAACCCAACCCAATGCCATTCAAATCAAAAGCAATAAATCAACAGCTGGAATGCTAGATGTTCTACGGGTATAACACAGGTAAGAAAAAGAGAGTTCTTCATTATAAACTTTGTCTTTCGGATAATACACAAAGAAAAATGGGGGGAAGAAGCTTCTTGATGAAGAGGTCAAATCAATGAAGTCAAAAGCAAAGGGATCCTCTAACTTGATTAGAAGATAAAGGTAGATTGTTTTCACTTATATGCATGTTGATAACTTGATTGAAACCTACCTTCTTCTATACATATCATTTTTGGGCATACGAAAAGAAAATAAATTCATCCTACCTCTGTTGTGAATGAATGGCTACAATTGTTTCTTGGAGGCAAAGCACAAATCTAAAGATTTGGATGTTGCTAAGCTTGTTAAAAAAGTTGAATAGAGCTACTGCTGTGTCTGCTATGGTACAATATCCAGATTTCAAATCCCTAATTTTTGGGGTTGATTGAAGAAAGAGAAGAGAAGAGTTCGGCAAGCCCAAAGATCAAGAAGTTATCTTTTGTGGAGAAACCCTAACTGTGGCTAAGAGAAAGTTACAAAAAGAAAAATGATTCTCATTAGAGCTTAAGGAGAGAGAACCAGAATCTGAGTTTCATAGAGAACTTCCCTGTAAGAGTTCAACGTTTTGGACAGTATTTCTATATCAAAAAAACATTCTGCCAAGATGAAGAGCTTCATTAGAGAATGCTAAATCTGGTTCAGCTCATAGAGTCAAAACTGTGAATCATTATCTCCTTCAAGTTTATTGTTTTATTATTTTGTTTTAATGTTTATCTTTCTTTGTTTTCTCTTGAGTGAAAAAAAAGCATAAAGATGAGGCATTTGAAAAAGTCAAATAAAGAGAAAAGACAATGAGAGGAATTTGGAGAAAAAAGGCAAAGTTGATTTCAGATTTTTATTTGTTTGTATTTCTGTTTCGCCTCTTGTATCTAATGTATCCCTTACTAAGTTGGGTAAGCATTTAGTGTATTGAGAATCTAAGATGTTGCCTAGCCAAATTAGGCTGATGTTGAAGTTTGGTTTATCCCAAATAGAATTATGTTGAGCTCTAGGGAATTAGTGTCTATAACACTTGAAAGTATAGTAAAAATTCCATCAAAATTATGATGGAGACTAGATGTAAGTTGCATTATACAAAGCAACTGAATCAAAATATATGTTGGTGCCATCTTTTTTTTCTCTGCATTATTATTGTCTCCCTGCGATTTATAAGACAAAACTAAATTATCTCCGGTATAATTCATCACACAGACAAATAAAACCAAAATTTTATTTTTTAGTTTTAAGAATTAATCAATTAACTTAAAAAAAAAAACCATAGACTTAACTCTCGTTCTCTAAGCCATCAAGAACTTTCAACGTAAAACAATCAATCCCTCTTTTTTTTGGTCCATGACCAAGGTACTCATTATCGTCAAACTTGGAATTTTTTACACTTATTAGTTAAGAGAGGATGAATTATTTCCGCTTGATTTTAGTCCCAAATCCAATCCTCCTTTATAATATAGTTATAGAATACTTCCTCCATTTATTTAATCTATCATTTTGGCATTTTTTTAAAGATATTTGTTATTTCTCTATTTCTTTATACAACATTTATTGTTGAATTATCAATATATTATTAACATATAAAAATATTAAAATTATTTTACGTTTCTCTTTCTTCATTCATTTAGAATTGGCGAATAATGTTATCCTTAGATTGTATGTTTCTTAATAATTGTGTATTTAAATAAGGTGACATAAAATATGAACAAATTAAATATGAGAAAATATAGGGAATCAATAGATACAATATGTATAATAGGGATATAGAAATGTTCGATTTAATAGGATATCAAATGTTTATTATTTTTGGTATCTAGATGATTATTTTGGATAATATAAATGTATTGTATTTGAGAAATTAGTAATATTTTATTTTGGATGTTCATTTTTTAATTTATATTAAATTAAATAAATAGTCCATTATACACATTGTACAAATATTCTATTAATTTTTTAGTGAGATTTATTAAATATTATATAAGGTGTGACTTATACTCCTTCGGACCCAAAAATAATTGTTCAATACTTCATCAATTATAATTACCCGTAAAATTTAAAAAATTAATGTTAACTTAATGATATTTTTAAAATAAATAATTATTTTAGATCAAATTAAATTTAATAAATGGACAATTTTGGACCGGAAGGAGGCACAAGTGATTAAACTTTCATACGGGTCGGGTCCTATTAAGTGAAGTAATTTACACGTCATACAATACAATACAACTATGTACAGCTGTAATCTATGTATATGTATAGTTCAAGTCGGACCTTTGACCCAGGCAAGCGTCGACGCGTTCATGACTTCAGGAAGTGTACCAAATTAATCTTTTGAAAATTTTAAAATTAGACACTTTAAATTTTAAATTTTAAATTTTAAAATATTTAAAATAATTTTTAATATTTAATTTTTTGGATAATAAATTTTTTTTGGGGTACATACAGACAACCACATATCCGCTACTACTGGATATTTTTGCCTATTTTTGGAAGAAAAATAGAGGAGAATAAGATATAAAATGTATGTGGAGAATGCCAAGAGTTGCACATCCTTCTATAACAGTTGGAAATTTGTCTTAAGTATCTTGTTTACACTGTAAACACATTAATTTAACACGTATCTCATTTACAGTGTAAACGAAATAAGATTAGGAGACGTATTTTTGTAATAATTTTTATAAGTATTTATTTCAATAATAAAATACTTATTTAATTTATTTAAATAAAAAATCCAATAAAAAAATCATGGAGACAGTGTAACACATTGGAGCATGATGTTGAGCTACACATAATTGTACTTTTGAAAGATTCATTTCATTTTCCATTGGGGAGGTGTAAGTTCAGAAATGGATCCTCTCAATTTTTTTAACAATTGAGGGAGTAAAGTGTGATATCCTATCATTAATTTTATAAATGGGACCAAAAATAAATATAAAAAAGAGAGTAAGAAGGGTTAGAGATCACACTTTATACTCTCAATTTTTTTTAACAATTGAGAGGGTCCTGATAAACCATTATTTTATGATTTATATTGTGTTTAATTGAGTGATTTTATCAAGTCTTTACCCACTTATTCATATAATTAGCATGATATTACAATTCCTTTCCAAAATTGTTCCATGGTTGAAAACTTGCTTCCTAGAGATCTTTTAATTATACATTTTAACTCTCCTTTATCCCATTCGATGCCGTGATCCATGTGTTAAGTGTTTCAGGCTTCATAGGGCAGGAATGGCTTAGAGAATGGAGAGGAAGCTTGCAAAAATAGAAGGAACACAAGAAACCAAGGAGATGACCAGCGAACAATGACGCGAGCGCATGGCTCACGCAAGCGCGCAAAAAGAAGAAATCGCAACGACGCGAACGCGTGCCTGACGTAAACGCGTGGATTGAAGTCTGCACAAATGACGCGAACGCGTGGACGATGCGAACGCGTGACAAGGAAAATTGCTGAATGACACGAACGCGTAGACGACGCGTACACATGACCTGCGGATCTGCAAAAAATAACAGAATACGCTGGGGCGATTTCGGCCACATTCTGACCCAGTTTTCGGCCCAGAAACACAGACTAAAGCTAGAGAACATGCAAAAACTCAACACGCATCCACACACATTCAGATACATCGATATTAGGATTACTTTCAGTTTCAGATCTGAATCTAGATTAGCTTTACATTAGTAGTTTATGTTTTTGCTTTGAATTTTTGGATGCTGAAGAATCATTACCTCTGTGAAGACATTACTTTAGTTTGTTTTCTTATTCCCTTACTTTTATTCATTGCTCATTGACCCTATTCAAATAAGTATGTTTCATTTTGAATTTATTAATATATAGAGTTACTTTTATTTTTAATTAATTTTAATTCTCTATTTTATTTTATTAAATTTATTATGTCTTCTTATATTTTTATAAATATTAATTCCATGTCAATGGAGTAGATTCTCTACTTGACATGGGAGTTGATTAAGAGGTGACACTTGAGTTGGAATGCTCAAGTGCTTAGTTAATTTGAACTTCGTTGGCTAATTCTATATCTACTAACGCTAGACCTTCCCAAAGGAAAGGACTAGGATCTATAGAATCAGTCCATCACTTGACTTTTTTTTACTCAGTAAGGGTTAACTAAGTGAAAATAACAACCGCTTTAATTTACAATTATTTTAATTACTCATTATCCAATTCAAACCTTCTGAAAAATTTCTAATTAATAAATTAGCATTCTTTCCTGCAACTCGTTGGGAGACGACCTGGGACTCATACTCCCAGTATTTTTAATTTTAATTTTTGTGACAACCCCTTTTAAATTGAGAAGGCGGATCTCAGTTGGTTAAGAACTGTACTTGCAACGCATTTTGTATATTAAATTTCTTAACTCGTCGATTTCCTCCACCATCAATTTTTGGCGCCGTTGCCGAGGAGTTGCAATAGTGTGCTAGATTATTAATTAGTGTACATATTTTTATTTTATTTGCATATTTTAATTTTTTTTATTTTGCTACCATGAGCTATATGTCTTTCTCATTGAATGACGCGTTCATTTCCTGATCCGAGCTTAGCCGCTTTTGATCCTGAAATTGAAAGAACTCTTTCACGTATTAGGCGAGCTCGACGTCGGTTAGCCTCTGAGGGTGGTGAAGTGATTGTTATCAATTCACCAGTCTCATCTGAGGGTGAATCTGAACCGCCATCTGAGAGCGAGACAAGCTCATTTACTACTGATTCAGTTGATTCACGTGCAGGTAACATGGCAGCACTTAGGAGGATTACTCTCCAAGAAGCTGGAGCTCCAGATTTTACACTGCAACCATATCAAGTGCGTCGTCCAAATCTGGCTGCAGATTTTGAACTGAAGACTGCACTAATCAACTTGATGCCCAAGTTTCATGGCTTACCTAATCAAGAGCCTATTAAGCACCTTAGGGATTTCCAAATAGCCTGTTCTACTGTTAGGCGTCATGGTGCAGATGAAACCTCTATTCTATTAACCGCTTTCCCGTTTTCTCTTGAGGGAAAAGCGAGGGAATGGTACTACACCCAACCTGAAGCAAATGTTACTAACTAGGATACGCTTAGAAGAGAATTTTTGGAAAAACACTTTCCAGCTGAAGTTACTGATAGATTGAGGAAAGAGATTTCAATGATTGTTTAGGGCGAATCTGAGACTCTCTACGAATACTGGGAGCACTTCAAGAATCTACTGGACGCATGCCCCCATCACATGATTGATAGACTAGTATTGATCAGCTACTTCACTCAAGGCATGAACCCCCAGGATAAGACTACACTGGATGGTGCTAGTAATGGTTCCCTGAAAAAGTACAGGACCGCAGATGAAGCATGGCAACTGATCAGCGACTTAGCTGAGTCCACTAGGAATCACATGCAGAGGCGTAGCCACTCAAAAGCTGTTGCAGAGATTTCCTCTAGTGTTAAAACTACTGCTCTTACCCAAAGTATATGTGAAATGACCAACCTACTGAAACAGATGCAGTTAAACCAACAACAAACACATAAAGCTCAGCCTTCCCCACCACAGCAAAGCCAACAGTTGGTTCCACAAAGAGTGTGCGGGATCTGTGCTGATTATAGTCATTATACTGATGAATGTCTGCAGCTCCAATAGGAAGACAACACTGTGGCAGCCACTCATAATGATGCCAAGGCATCTTAGGCTAGTTTCACTAGCCTTTTTCTTTTATTTTTAGTTGTTTTATGCATTTTCTTGAGCCTTAAGTAATCATTTGGGCCAAATAGTCATGCTTGTCTTAAATCATCCAAACATGAAGATTTTGATGCAAATTCCATGAGTTTTTAGTTATATTACTTGAATGCTATGAATGGAAGATTTCTCATGAAATTTTGCAAGACTTTTATGCAATTGTTTGGATGATTTTAGGGAAGAAGAGGCTAGGCAAGGAAGCAACAAAATCAATAAAGGAAGCTTGAATATCACATGTGGAGTTTAAGCTCCAGTTTAAGCTTAAACTGGAACTTAAACTACCAAGCCATATAATGCTGGAATTGAAGTTTAACCTCCAGTTTAACCTTAAACTGGAGGTTAAACGCCAGAAGTGAGAATCTCACCAGGGGAGCATTTCCAAGTTTAACCTCCAGTTTAACCTTAAACTGGAGGTTAAACGCCAGAAGTAAGAAAGGCACCAGGAGCATTCCACGTTTAAGCTCCAGTTTAACCTTAAACTGGAGCTTAAACGTGTTCGACTATTTTTCTCCTCCAGGGTTGCTTTCTCATTTCCACGTTTAAGCTTCAGTTTAACCTTAAACTGAAGCTTAAACGTGCTCGAGCTTGTGCCTCCAGGGAGTGCCAGCGTTTAAGCTCCAGTTTAAGCTTAAACTGGAGCTTAAACGTGTTATATGGAACAGCTTGACCATGCCTTCTTCAAACATAAATAACTTGAGCTACAAAACTCCAAATGAGGTGATTCAAAATGCATTGGAAAGAAGACATCTAGAGCTTTCCAAGCATATATGGAATGCATGGTGGATACTAAAAATTGAGGGAGAAAACAGCCCCGTAATATGCATAGAAGAGCATAGTACCAACATGCAATCAGGCCAGCTGACCTCTTCACCTTCCATGGAGTATAACTCGAGTTGTAGAAATCCAATTGAGGTGCTTCCAGTTGCGTTAGAAAGCTGACATCCATAGCTTTCCAACGAGGTATAATAGTCTATATTTGGCATCAAATTGGCAAGGTTGACAAGAGAACAAAGTGACGACTCAAGAAAGGGGGGTGCAACGTTTGAGTGTAGTTTAATGGATCATTATCCTTTTTGGATCAATTATGTCACTCTACCCTTCAAGCAAGCAAGGCCCATCAACAACACCAAATCAAGGCCACAAGAATCATCTAGAATAGTTTATTTTCATTTGATTGTAATTTGCTTTGAATTTCATTTTCATTTTGTAATTTAGGGAGCCTATTTAAAGGCCTTAGTTTCTGCATTTGAAAGGGGGGATTGAAGGGGAATCCAGCCCCTGAGGGGGAGAGAACTGGAAATCATTTTCTTTTAGTTTTGTAATTGAATTCAGAGCTATGACTCACTAAACCCCTTTCATTGGGTTAGGGAGCTCTATTGTAATTCAATGAATCAATAATAGTTTATCTTCTTCTTCAATCTTTTCTCTTGAATTTTGTTAGAAAGCTTCTCGATCTAATTCCATTGGGTAGTTGTCTTGGGAAAGAAATTACCCATAATTGGAATCCTTCGGAACCTTGGGAAAGGAATGGAGGATTCATGCTAGAGAAGCTTTCTCACAGTGAATTGGATTGGGGTTTGGATGGATATTGTGACATGTAATCCTACCAAATTGTGGTTCATGAAACTGTATGGTAAAATCAGTGATCGAGCATCATCTCTTCTTATGAACATTTAAACCAAGGGATTGGGAATTTGTTTGTTTTTAGAGAGAATTGGTGAGCCAAGGGATTGGGATCCAATCATATAAGATTGCCAAGCAAAATTCAATGAACGCATTGGTTGAGGAAGAGATAAACATGTTTTGATTCGGAGATCTCAATATCTCCTATAACCCAATGAATTCCCCATTTCTGATTTACCACTTTCTCTTTACATTCTGCAATTAAATTCATGCAATCACCCCCATTCCCTTTAATTTCAGCAATTTAGCTTCTGCTCTTTACTTCATGCAATTTAAGATTCCGCCATTTAAATTTCTTGTCATTGACGTTTCCCGCCAATTTTACATTCCGCAATTCTCATCTAAATCTTGATTCCGCTCAACTAGAACACACTTCTAATCCGAATTGCTCACTCAACCAATCCTTGTGGGATTCGACCTCACTCTATTGTGAGTTTTTACTTGACGATAACCGGTGCACTTGCCGGAAGGAATTTTGCCGATCGTGCAATTTCCTAAATCGTAGCATAACTAGTTTATGCGCATCAAGTTTATGGCGCCGTTGCCGGGGATTGGTTTTCGATTGACAATTCTCCAATTGGAAGTTAACTAGATTGAGCAATTTTTCTTTTCTTTTGTTAATAGTTTTTGTTTCAGTTTATTACTGCTAATTTCTGCAAATTTTAATTTGTTTTCTTTGCTTATTCACTTGTTAGCATACTAACCACTAGCTGTTTGTGATATTGCCTCACTATGGAATTTCCACTATCTTTGGATGAGTATTGTTTGAGACTGAGCACATTGCAAAAAAGAAAGGAGTATCCATCATCTTTTGGTCAATCAAAATTCATGAGAAACTCTCCACCACCACAGAATGATTCATGTTATTATGCTCATGGTGGGTGGGAGTATCAGGAACAGGAAACGGGGTACTTCCCAGAGCCACAAAATGGTCCATGTTTTGGTGAATTTGATCACTACTCAAGTTGTGGCTGGGAAGATCAAAACCAAAGAGATTTCACTTATTCACACCCCATTCATCAAGAGCCATCACCTCTGAATTATCCAACCTCACCTCCTAGTTTTACATATCCAATTTCTTCATCACTTGAGCATTTCTCAGCACAAAATTCCTTCTCAAATTCATACAATTCATTCCACTATCCACAAGACTCATTCCACTACACACAAGAGTCATACCACTACCAACACTCCAACCAAAGACTCTATCAGCCCACACAAAACACATACTCCCAGCCACCATATCATAGCCAAGATAATCAACCTCATCAACCCAATCCGAACCAACAATTTCAAGATCAATTAAACAGGATAGAAGGAATGATTGCAACTATGGGCAGAGATGTGGCCGATTTGAAAGGCTTTAAGGAAGAAGTGATATCCAACTTACAAAATCAAGGTGCTGCCATTCAAAAGCTAGAAGCACAAATTGGATATCTATCAAAGCAAATCCCTACCCACAATTCTTCTAGTGATACCATGGCAAACCCAAGGGAGGAATCAGAAGAACAAGAAAGGGAGAAAGTCAATCAAGGGAGATCACACTCCAATGAAACAGAGAGTTGCAAAGAGGAAGGGTTCATTGAACCACAAATTCAGGAAGCTTTTGATGAACAGGATACTCCAAATGTCCAACAACAACCAAGTTCTGAGATCAAGGATGTGAAGGCAGTAGAAACAAGCACCAAAATGAGGATTGTGACCGAGAAACAAAGGACCATATCCATGAAGAAGAGAAGGTCGAAGAACAATCCAACTCCTGAGCCAACAAGCAAGTTCACTCAAGCCAATCACAAGGGAAAGCTTGCTGGAAAGAAGCATTCACAACAAGGGGCACTAACTAGCTCCTTTATCCACTTGAAGTCATTCCTCTTAACAAACTGGAGGAAGAGGAAGAAAGTCAGGAACAGCATGTCAAGCTAATGACGTTAAAGAAGCGCTTGTTGGGAGGCAACCCAACCAAAGGTAGTTTTTCTTTTCTAGTTATTTCAATAAAAGAGTTAAGTAGATTTATCTGTATTGCAAGGAGCTAAGTTTGGTGTTGCACACCAAAACAATTCAAGGGTGAATGTGAGATTCTAAGTTTGGTGTTCCACCAAAAACTTCATTAAAAGCACATTTCTACCTCAGCATGACTAGTCACTAGCTCCAACCAATCAGGGAAACTACTTAAACAATAGTTTAATTTCTAGTTCATAGTTTCTTTTTCTAGTTCATAGTTATTTTCTTAATAAAAGCACATGAGGTTTTCTGCATATGATCCCAATTGCTGCATATGGCAAGGAACTAAGTTTCGTGTTCACACACCAATCTAAGTTCAGAGGCCTACAAACATCCATGCATGCTAACCAATTCTCAAGGTGCTTGGGGAACAAGCAACTTCTAATAGCTTTGCAGGAAGACAATCAATCTCATGGAAGGAATATACATCATCATCAAAGAGAACACCAAGGCTAGGAAGGATGATGAACAACAAAGAAGATGCTAAAAGGTTGTATTGTCACTTAATTGCTTGTACTTTGAATTGCTGATATTTGAAGTTTGCATGCACCCCTGCTTTAAGTTTGAGTCATTGCAGTTTTTGTTTGTCTGTTTGTTTAATTTTCAAATAAGTGATAGTCTAAGTGTCTGGATAACTTCATCTTCTTAAACAAATACTTGCCATGCTTGTTCTGTTTCCATAAAATAAAAGAAATGTTTGAACAAAAGTAACTCAATTCCATTTGGTAAGAAATCAAATAAGATTAAGTGGTGGTATGCATGTTTGATTGAATAGTCAGCTCACTAAGAAATAAAGTTAGAATTGTCACTTTTAGTGGAAATTAGGATGCTGTCTATGGATCTTGATGAATAAATGTCTTTGGCCATGAAAAAGAAAGAAAAAGAAGAGGAAAAAGCCACTGAAAAAGGGCAACCAAAAAGCAAAAAAATTGAGAAAATAAGCTAGGCACCAATGGTTTGAACTTCTGAGACAAATGCCTGTGGTGTTTATGTATTAAGGATATGCTTGGATGAATAGGTTCTGAGGAGTGTTTCAACACTTGGTAACTTGGGTTAACTAACCCGGGATTATCAACCAAAAGTCCATTATCAAGAGCAACCTAAATACAAAACATTTAGTCACACAAAGAGGTGCTGGGCACCAATGTCTCAAGAAGAAATGTGAACTAAAATGCCTGTAGTGGATATGTGTAGTGCACTAATAAGAAAAAGAAAATGCCAAAGGCTTGAGCAACACATGACACTGAGCAACAAGGAGCAAATAAGCTCAAAGAAAAAGAAAAACAAAGAAAAGAAACTTGCCAAGGATATGTGAATAACAAGAGGCCATAAGCAGTGTTTTAGTGGAAACATAAAAAGTGACATTCTTACCTAAAAAACAATAAAGTGATGCTGCAACAACTTTCTGCATGAACACCCCATTAATCAATGTTAATTACTTACTGATATGGCTAATGAATTTACTTTCTGTTTCATTCTTTCTTCTCAATAATTCAGAACTTGCTTGGGGACAAGCAAGGATTAAGTTTGGTGTTGTGATGCCAAGGCATCTTAGGCTACTTTCACTAGCCTTTTTCTTTTATTTTTAGTTGTTTTATGCATTTTCTTGAGCCTTAAGTAATCATTTGGGCCAAATAGTCATGCTTGTCTTAAATCATCCAAACATGAAGATTTTGATGCAAATTCCATGAGTTTTTAGTTATATTACTTGAATGCTATGAATGGAAGATTTCTCATGAAATTTTGCAAGACTTTTATGCAATTGTTTGGATGATTTCAGGGAAGAAGAGGCTAGGCAAGGAAGCAACAAAATCAATAAAGGAAGCTTGAATATCACATGTGGAGTTTAAGCTCCAGTTTAAGCTTAAACTGGAACTTAAACTACCAAGCCATATAATGCTGGAATTGAAGTTTAACCTCCATTTTAACCTTAAACTGGAGGTTAAACGCCAGAAGTGAGAATCTCACCAGGGGAGCATTTCCAAGTTTAACCTCCAGTTTAACCTTAAACTGGAGGTTAAACGCCAGAAGTAAGAAAGGCACCAGGAGCATTCCACGTTTAAGCTCCAGTTTAACCTTAAACTGGAGCTTAAACGTGTTCGACTATTTTTCTCCTCCAGGGTTGCTTTCTCATTTCCACGTTTAAGCTTCAGTTTAACCTTAAACTGAAGCTTAAACGTGCTCGAGCTTGTGCCTCCAGGGAGTGCCAGCGTTTAAGCTCCAGTTTAAGCTTAAACTGGAGCTTAAACGTGTTATATGGAACAGCTTGACCATGCCTTCTTCAAACATAAATAACTTGAGCTACAAAACTCCAAATGAGGTGATTTAAAATGCATTGGAAAGAAGACATCTAGAGCTTTCCAAGCATATATGGCATGCATGGTGGATACTAAAAATTGAGGGAGAAAACAGCCCCGTAATATGCATAGAAGAGCATAGTACCAACATGCAATCAGGCCAGCTGACCTCTTCACCTTCCATGGAGTATAACTCGAGTTGTAGAAATCCAATTGAGGTGCTTCCAGTTGCCTTAGAAAGCTGACATCCATAGCTTTCCAACGAGGTATAATAGTCTATATTTGGCATCAAATTGGCAAGGTTGACAAGAGAACAAAGTGACGACTCAAGAAAGGGGGGTGCAACGTTTGAGTGTAGTTTAATGGATCATTATCCTTTTTGGATCAATTATGTCACTCTACCCTTCAAGCAAGCAAGGCCCATCAACAACACCAAATCAAGGCCACAAGAATCATCTAGAATAGTTTATTTTCATTTGATTGTAATTTGCTTTGAATTTCATTTTCATTTTGTAATTTAGGGAGCCTATTTAAAGGCCTTAGTTTCTGCATTTGAAAGGGGGGATTGAAGGGGAATCCAGCCCCTGAGGGGGAGAGAACTGGAAATCATTTTCTTTTAGTTTTGTAATTGAATTCAGAGCTATGACTCACTAAACCCCTTTCATTGGGTTAGGGAGCTCTATTGTAATTCAATGAATCAATAATAGTTTATCTTCTTCTTCAATCTTTTCTCTTGAATTTTGTTAGAAAGCTTCTCGATCTAATTCCATTGGGTAGTTGTCTTGGGAAAGAAATTACCCATAATTGGAATCCTTCGGAACCTTGGGAAAGGAATGGAGGATTCATGCTAGAGAAGCTTTCTCACAGTGAATTGGATTGGGGTTTGGATGGATATTGTGACATGTAATCCTACCAAATTGTGGTTCATGAAACTGTGTGGTAAAATCAGTGATCGAGCATCATCTCTTCTTATGAACATTTAAACCAAGGGATTGGGAATTTGTTTGTTTTTAGAGAGAATTGGTGAGCCAAGGGATTGGGATCCAATCATATAAGATTGCCAAGCAAAATTCAATGAACGCATTGGTTGAGGAAGAGATAAACATGTTTTGATTCGGAGATCTCAATATCTCCTATAACCCAATGAATTCCCCATTTCTGATTTACCACTTTCTCTTTACATTCTGCAATTAAATTCATGCAATCACCCCCATTCCCTTTAATTTCAGCAATTTAGCTTCTGCTCTTTACTTCATGCAATTTAAGATTCCGCCATTTAAATTTCTTGTCATTGACGTTTCCCGCCAATTTTACATTCCGCAATTCTCATCTAAATCTTGATTCCGCTCAACTAGAACACACTTCTAATCCGAATTGCTCACTCAACCAATCCTTGTGGGATTCGACCTCACTCTATTGTGAGTTTTTACTTGACGATAACCGGTGCACTTGCCGGAAGGAATTTTGCCGATCGTGCAATTTCCTAAATCGTAGCATAACTAGTTTATGCGCATCACATAACTTCTATGACCACCCAAATCAAGGATACAATCAACAGGGTGGCAACTACAACCAAGGTGGAAACTATAACCAAGGATGGCAAGACAACTCCAACCAAGGTTGGAGGGACAACTATAATAGAGGAGGCAGAGACAACAATGGAAACCAGAGGTGGAATAACAATAATAACAACAGACAGCAGAATCAGAACCAACCTTACAGAGCACCTCACCTAAGACAGCCCCAAGGACCCCAGCAAAACCAACAGCAGGTTCCTCAGATCACTTACTCCAATTCCTTATCAAATGACAAGATGCTCAGTTCTCTTGCACAAGGGCAACAAGACATGCAAGCGCAGCTGAACTCTACTTTAAATGGTATGACTGCCACTTTACAAGCTCTCGTCTCCCGATTAGATTCATCACATAATTTCACTAACCAACCTTCAAACTCCAGTGGAATTCCTTCTCAACCCCTACCTAATCCAAAAGGTGGCATCAATGCCATCACTTTAAGGTCCAAAACCACACTGTAAGAATGGAACCATGAGAAGCCAAGCTCACCAAAACACGTCCCAGCTGGGGATATGGTGGAAGTGGAAGATGCTGAAGAGGAAGAGGACCTGCAAAACATAGTTTAAGAAGAAGCAGCTCCACCACAGAATGAAACATCAAAGGATACAAAAGCTGCAAGTAACACCCCTCCTATCCCATTTCCACACATTGCAAAGAAGCCCAGAAAGCATATGGAACTTGATCCCAAAATGGTAGAGATATTCAAAAAGGTCGAGGTAATTATTTCCCTTTTTGATGTTATTCAGCAGGTACCTAAATATGCGAAGTTTCTAAAAGATTTGTGCATACATAAAGATAAAATTAATGAATTAGAAACTATTCTTTTATGTAGTTCTATATCTTCTTTAATGGGGGGTATACCTGAAAAATGTAGTGATCTAGGTCCATGTATGGTTAACTGTACCATTGGAGGTGTAATATTTTCTAACTGCATGTGTGACTTAAGAGCGTGTGTTAGTATAATGCCTTTGTCTATATATGATACTTTGAGGCTCCCTCCCTTAAAAAGGTCGGCAGCTCGTTTTGTGTTAGCAGATAAAAGCATTATTACAGTAGTCGGAATTGCTGAAGATGTATTAGTGAGCATTAAGGGGCTCACATTTCCCATTGACTTCTATATCCTGGAAATGCCCCTTAATGACTCAGGAAGACCATCATCAATCCTGCTTGGAAGACCATCCCTGAAGACCTCAAAGTTCAAGCTGGATGCATTCTCAGGAACTTACTCCTTTGAGATAGATGGCAGAACAGTAAGTTTCAGTTTAAATGAAGCTATGAAGCACCCTCTGGAAGATCATTCTATCTTCCAGTGCGACATTATTGATGAAACTGTAGCTGAAGTTCACCAAGAAGAAATGGAAGAGAAGCACATGGAGCAAGGTCCAAGTGTGGGGACACTTTCTGAAAATAATAAGAACCCTTTACCATTATCACCAGCCTCGGATGATCCAGAGCCTAGCTATGAGTAGAAATTAGAATTAAAGCCCCTCCCACCACACCTCAAGTATGCTTACCTTGAGGACGAGCAGAAGTTTCCAGTTATCATTGCAAAGGAACTTACCTCTCAACAAGAGGAGCAACTGCTCAGTGTGCTGAGAAAACATAAGAAAGCAATTGGATGGAGTTTGGCGGATATAGTAGGCATCAGTCTCCAAGTTTGTGAGCATAGAATATTCTTAGAAGAGGAAGCAAAGCCTATCCGTCAGCCACAAAGAAGATTGAATCCCACCATCTTGGAAGTTGTCAAGAAGGAAGTGACCAGGCTACTTGAAGCAGATATCATTTACCCCATCTCAGACAGTGAATGAGTTAGCCCATTACAAGTAGTGCCTAAGAAGTCTGGAGTCACAACAATAAAGAATGAGCACGGAGAGCTCCTGACAACTAGAGTGTAGAATTCATGGAGAGTTTTCATTGACTATAGGCGTCTCAACCAAGCCACTCGCAAGGATCATTACCCCTTGCCATTCATTGATCAAATGCTTGATCGCCTGTCAGGTAAATCTCATTATTGTTTTTTAGATGGCTATACAGGCTACTTTCAAATTCATATAGCTCCTGAAGATCAAAAGAATACCACTTTTATATGCCCCTTTGGAACTTATGCTTATAAAAGAATGCCTTTCGACTTGTGTAATGCACCTGCTATTTTTCAAAGATGCATGATGAGTCTTTTCTCTGATCTCATTGAGAACTGTATGGAAGTTTTTATGGATGACTTTAGCATATATGGTGATTCATTTATCCTTTGCTTGGATAGTTTATCTAAAGTAGTAGACAGGTGTGTTAGTACAAACTTTGTGTTAAATTTTGAAAAATGTCACTTTATGGTAAAACAAAGAATTGTACTAGGACATGTTGTGTCTAATACTGGTATTTCTGTAGATCCAGCAAAGGTGAATGTCATTTCTAGTTTACCTTACCCCTCCTCCATGAGGGAAGTCCGTTCGTTCCTTGGCCACGCAGGTTTTTACAGGAGATTCATTAAGGACTTCAGTAAGGTAGCAGTGCCTTTATCCAGATTGCTACAGAAAGATATTGAGTTCGAGTTCAGTAAGGATTGTATGCAGGCATTTGATAAGCTGAAGATCGCTCTAACTCAAGCTCCAATTATAAGAGGACCAGACTGGAGCCAGCCATTTGAAATCATGTGTGATGCTTCCAATCATGCAGTAGGAGCGGCGCTGGCTCAGCGCGAAGGTAAGGATCCTTTTGTAACTGCTTATGCATCCAAGACTTTAGATGCTGCTAAATCTAATTACACTACTACTGAAAAAGAGCTTCTTGCTATTGTTTTTTATCTGGATAAATTTTGAGCCTATTTACTTGGTACTAAGGTAGTAGTGTACTCAGACCATGTAGTTCTAAAATATCTATTAGCTAAAAAGGAGTCCAAACCAAGACTAATACGTTGGATACTGTTGCTGCAAGAATTTAATTTAGAAATCAAGGATAGAAGTGGTAACCAGAATCTAGTAGCTGACCACTTGAGTCGCCTTGAGGACATTAAGGATGATTCCACTCCTATAAATGATAATTTCTCATTTGATAGCTTACATGCGGTATCTGAGATAGTTCCTTGGTATGCACCTGTAGCTAATTATCTAGTTAGCCACACTTTTCCTCCAAATTTCACTAAGCATCAAAGAGACAAGCTGAAAAGTGAGTCTAAATATTTTATATGGGATGATCCATATTTGTGGAGGTGTGGTGCTGACCAGGTAATTAGACAGTGTGTGCCTCAATCAGAATTCCAGTCCATTTTAGAGGCCTGCTAATCATCTGAGAGTGGAGGACATTTTGGCCCTCAAAGAACAGCTAGAAAAATTCTAGACTGTGGATTCTGGTGGCCTACTGTTTTTAAAGACGTTGCTGAATTTTGTAAATTTTGTTCTCCATGCCAAAGGTTTGGTAATATATCCAAGAGGGATGAGATGCCTCAACAGATTATGCTTTTCTGTGAAATTTTTTATGTTTGCGGCTGATAAACCACTATTTTATGGTTTATCTTATGCTCAATTGAGTGGATTTTATCAACTCTTTACCCACATATTCATAATATTTGCATGTTTTATATTTCCTTCCTGATTTTGTGCTATGATTGAAAACATGCTTCTTTGATCTTATATTTGCTTATTATTAATCCTTTCTTATTACCATTAGATGCCTTGATATGTGTGTTAAGTGTTTTCAGAGATTACAGGGCAGGAATGGCTCAGAGGATGGAAAGGAAGCATGCAAAAGTGGAAGGAATACAAGAAGTTGGAGAAACTGCTAAGCTGTCCAGCCTGACCTCTTTGCATTCAAACAGCTATAACTTTAGCTACAAAGGTCCAAACGACGCGGTTCCAATTGCGTTGAAAAGCTAACGTCCGGGGCTTCGATTTGATATATAATATGTCATAGTCGCCCTGACGCTAGAAAACGCGAACGCGTGATCCACGCGGACGCGTCGCATCTGCGAACTTCAATCCGCGCGGCCGCGTGGACGACGCCTCCGCGTCACTTGTCCGCGACCTGAACGTACCAGAATACGCAGCGGGCGATTTCTGGGCTATTTCTGACCCAGTTTTTGGCCCATGAAGCACAGATTTGAGGCTATAAAGTGGGGGAACGCATCCATTCAGGGGGAGCTCGCCAATTTTCACTTTCCATGATTTAAATTAAGTTTGAGAGAGGTTCTCTCCTCTCTCTCTCTTAGGATTAGGATTAGGATTTAGGACTTCTCTTAGTTTGTAAGAGTGACTCTCGATCCAGGTTTAATATTTACTTTAATGCTTTTATTCGTACCTATAAATTTTGCCAACTTGACTTATGAACCCTTTCCATGTTATGATTTGAATTAATGATTATTTGAGGTATTTCAGTTATTGATTGCTTTCTCCTTAATTTGTGTTGCCATTGCTTTCCATCTAAGGATATTTTTTTTCCAACAATTTTGCTTTTTCCCTTTTGGTCTTGGTTAAGAAATCAGTAACTCAACATTATTAAACTCAGCATAATTGATAATCGTTATCTTGCTAATTGAACTGAACTTCAATAATCCCAATTTTTTCTTAGGAAATAAATAGGATTCGAAGGTCAAACTAATTAGTCCCTTGACTTTCCTTTACTTTAGTAAAGGTTAACTAAGTGGAATTTAGATTCAACTTTCATTATTGTTGAGAGAGATAACTAAGTTGGACTTCCAATTTCTCTTACCTTGCCAAAAGATTGCTTTACAGTATTTATTTATTTGAATTGCCATTTAAATTATTTGTCATATCTACTCTTCACTCTCAACCCCGATTTTACAACCTCCATAACCAATAATAAGAACATACTTCCCTGCAGTTCCTTGAGAAGACGACCCGAGGTTTGAATACTCGGTTAACAATTTTTAAGGGGTTTGTTACTTGTGACAACCAAAACGTTTGTACGAAGGGATTTCTGTTGGTTTAGAGACTGTATCTATAACGCGACTGTTTTATGAACTTCTTTACTGGCAAAAATCCCAACGTCAAAATGGTGCCGTTGCCGGGGAACTCCTAACGTGTACCTTATTATTGGTTACTGTAAATATTTTTCTTTTGCTTGTTTATTTATTTTTGTTTTTCCTTTTTCATCTTTATTTGCTACCATGAATTCTTACCCCTCTCGCTTTGAGTTTGGTTCTAACTTTGTTGAAGGAAATAGAAGTTACAGCAGGAATATGCATCAAGGTCAGACCAATCAAGGATGGATGGAGCCAAGAGGATCTAATCAACCCTTTAGGCAGCAACACCTTCCGAGATATCCTGGACAAAGACCATTCTACCGTGCATACCCAGCTGAAAGATATGGTGGCCAACCTTGTAACTACCAACAAGCCCCACCCCGTGCATATAAACCATCCTTTCAACATAACCTCAAACCACCACACTCACAAGCTTCTCTTCACCATTCGCCACCATATGATCCTTCCTTACCCCAGTACCAATCCAATCACTCCCAATCACCACCACTTTCCTTTGTATCATGTCCAAGTCCGGCAACCCGAGAAGCAGAGGTTCGCCTAAAGGAAACAGTAAATAAATTTCAAACAACCGTTCGACAATTGGAGCAAGTAGTAATTCAATGGGTTTCTAGACGCTCAAATACACAAGGATCAGCCACAGCCCCATGTGAATAGTCTAACAAAGAGCGTAGCATGAAGGAGATACCAGAAACTCCAGTGGACAAGACAGAGAATGAATTCGTACTAGAACAAGTAGAAGAAGCTGTCATTGTTCAAGAAGAAGAGTTGGTTGAAGATCTAGGAGATGCTGAACCTCCATGGGAATCCAAAACTGAGAAGAACTCCGTCAGGGACGCTACAGTTAATGCTAAGGAGGATATTGTACAACCTCCAAGGCAAGTTGTTTATGAAGAATCAGACAGAATAACCCAGGACACAAATTCCCTTGATGATGGTAGTCACAAGTCAATTTCTCTTAGTAACGAACTTACATCCGCAAGTGAATTCTCTGAGATCGAAGAATCTTTCCCAAGTGAATATGAAGATGATGCGGAGGTAGATTTCTCTCAACCTCCAATCTATGACTCAAGTGATGAGGAAGACATAGAAGACCTTGACCCGAGCACAGATACAATTGTAGAACCTTGCAAGGAAGTGGAGGAATTCACAGAAGAGCACAAGGGAGTAGAACTTACAGAACCATCGGAAACACCTATCACAAGGCCATTACCACCTAATACAAGCTTCAAGTGGGTACAATTCTTAACCATTAACTTTACTTATTCACTTGAATATGGTTTACTTGAAACAGATGGCCAGCTTAGAGCTCTTTGCGGCTTTAAGAGTAAGAGGGAAATGGCTCGTACTCAGAGCTGGTGCACAAGGTTCAATAAGGTTCCACGCTTCACCTCAAAGTACACGGATTGGTATCATGCTCAATTGCATGGATCACGGAGAACGTTTGGTCACTATGGTAAGATTTTACTTTTTAAACCACCCGGATGGAAACATATAGATCAAGACGGAGGTGGATTTAATAGCAAAGCTTGGGATCTTGGAATCTATTCTGACATTCATCATCCCGGGAGCCTAAAAATTTGTCTGAAGCTGCTCAGAAGCTTTACATGCCTAGTATGGGACCCCGGAGGCTATTGGCATTCCAATCATTAGTGGAGATTTCTGGATGAATTTAAACACAAGCCACCATAACAGGAAGCCCTTCCAATGTCCAACTTAAGGACTTTAACCAAAAGTTCTAGGTGGGAGACAACCCACCATGGTATGATCCTTCTTATTACACTTTTAATTTTATCTAGTTTTGTTTTTGAGTTTTATTTTGTTTTATTAAACCTGGGATCATGCATAGCATTCACATTAATCATTGCATTCTGCATTTTTCATGCGCAAAAAAAAAAAAGCCACGCGACGCGACCGCATCAGCGCCGCGTCCGCGTCGTAAGGAGAGGGGAAAAAATAAAAACGAACAGAGAGTCACGCTGGAGTGTGGCTGGAGGCGTGCCAATGGCACAAATCGTCCCACGCGACCGCGTCATATGGGAATAATGGTCTCTCACGCGACCGCGTGCCCCACGCGGCCGCGTGACCAAGATTTCGACGTAATAATGGTGCACAGCCGAAAGTTGTGCTAGAATGGTGCTGGACTGGCGCTGGACGCGCAGTCCATCTCACGCGACCGCGTGCCCCACGCGGCCACGTCATATCCTTCTGAAAGCCCACTCACGCGATCGCATGCCCCATGCGATCGCGTCACCCAATATTTGGCAATTAATGATTTTTGAACAGAGAGTTGTGCGAGAGCGAGGCTGCCCTCGCGCCAGTAGCATAAAACGGGTTACGCGACCGCGTGACCGACGCGACCGCGTCAATCAGTTTAAGCGCAAGCCACGCGACAGCGTGCCCCACGCGACCGCGTCGCTTGCGCCGCACAGCTTATCCTAATTTGCCAAATATCTTATCTTTTCTCTTCCAATCCTAATTTTTCCTCCCTCCTTTCTTACTTACTTCTTCTTCCCTTCTTTCCCTTCTCATTCTTCTTATCTTTTATTTTATTTTATTTTATTTATTTGCATACTTCCATTCATTGCATATTTTTTTTTTCTATTGGTGTTCAAATATTCTTATTCAACTGTTATATCTTTTCTGGTATTATCTTGGTGCTTATGACTTGTTTTATTCTGGTTATGTAATATTATTTAAATCAATGCCAATCTTTTATACCTGTATTACTTTTTGCATTGACATGAATTTATATTATCTCACTTTCTCCACTCTCTTCTCCATTGTTGCAATTTTGCACCACTGGTATGCCATGGCTTCTATTGTTTTCTCACTTACATGTTGAAGCTTCCATGTAAATGAGACCCTTATCATTTGGCATTAACCCACTTTTATTTTCTTATCTCTATTTCTGGGTTACTCTTCTTCCCTTTTTCTTTCAGGATGGCCACCCGGAAGGGAACCGGAAGACGTTTACATGGGGAGACAAACAAGTACATCAGCACAATCCTTGAAAAAAAGCATCAGTTGGAACAGCCCGTCCACCTGCACATCTCAGCATGCACCGAGGATGGTGCAATCTTTAAGTGTGGGGAGGTCGATACCGACTTCCATGGGTTAGTCACTTCATATTTTAGCACCAATGTTTAATTTTCTTTGTTAAATTAGTTGTTGCATTTGCATATTTGTTTGATTTTATGCATCTAGTTACTACTTGGTTAAAGTAATAAAATTCTTCTAAAGACCCTATTTTTGAAAATTTTCACTAATTTAAATTGAAAAATTTTTTTGTTAAATTTGTTTAAAGTTGTATTTGGAACATGGTTTTTGAGCCAAAGAACACACAACATGTGAGATTTTGAGCTTATTTACATGGTTACATTATTTAACCATAAATATTTTATTCTTGTGTGTTTACTTCTCTATAATTGTGATCTTTACTTTGTTTCAGTCTATATGTCCAATATTTAGTTTATTTACATGCTTGCATATGATTGAGGCCATTATTTGATTTTAGCTCACTTATCTCAAATAAGCCTACCCTTTAAATCACCCATGTCAGCCACTTTGAGCCTTGAAATCCCCATTTGTTCTATATCTTACCACATCACTAGCCTTAAGCGGAAAATAAATTAATTATCCTAATTGAATCTTTGGTTAGCTTAAGATAGTGTGTTAATTAAGTGTGGGGAAACTGTGGGAACATGTGTTAATAAAGGAAAAGTATAATGTTTCTAATTTATTTGAATATCAGGAATTTGGGAACCTACTCATGAAAAACCAAAATAGAAAAATAATAGAAAATCCATGTGCATTGATAAGTTATGTTTCTTTCTCTATAAAAAAAAGAGAAAAAGAGAAAAATCCAAAAATACTCAATAAATAAGTAAATAAGGGGACAAATTACCCCAATATTAAGTTTAATAAAAGATCAATGCACATGTGATAAAAATTAAAGAAAAATTTGGTACATGAGTATGGGAATTATACAAAAGTGAGAATTATGGGTAGCTAGGCATGAATTTAAAAGTATATAGAGTATATGTATATTAGGTGAGAGCTTAGGTTAATTAAAGATTCAATTTATAAAGCTCACTTAGCCGTATATATACCTTTACCCGTACCTTAGCCCCATTACAACCTTGAAAAAGACCTCATGATGTTTGCATTGGTATATTAAATATTGTTGATTAGTTAGATGAAAAACAAGGTTTAGAAAGCATGACTAGAGAAGAGTAGAGTGATTGACCCTAGACACCTTAGAGTAAGAGTGATATACACTACCAGTGAGGGTTCAGTGCTTGATTCTATGTTCCCTGCTTTCATTAGCTATCTTCTTACAAGTTTACTTGTCCTTTATTGTATAATTTGAATTAGTAAAATCTGATTTATGTTTGTCTTGGAGAACTTATTTATTTTTAACCAAGTAGGTAGAAACATTTTGCATGTAGTTGCATTCATACAGATAGGTTGCATTTCATGCATTCTACCATTCCTCTTCATCTTTATAGCTTCTCTTGAGCTTAGCATGAGGACATGCTAATGTTTAAGTGTGGGGAGGTTGATAAACCACTATTTTATAGTTTATCTTGTGCTCAATTGAGTGAATTTTATCAACTCTTTACCCACTTATTCATAATATTTGCATGGTTTTATATTTTCTTCCTGATTTTGTGCTATGATTGAAAACATGCTTCTTTGATCTTATATTTGCTTATTATTAATCCTCTCTTATTATCATTAGATGCTTTGATATGTGTGTTGTTAAGTGTTTTCAGAGATTACAGGGGAGGAATGGCTCAGAGGATGGAAAGGAAGCATGCAAAAGTGGAAGGAATACAAGAAGTTGGAGAAACTGCTAAGCTGTCCAGCCTGACCTCTTCGCACTCAAATAGCTATAACTTTAGCTACAGAGGTCCAAACGACGCGATTCCAATTGCGTTGGAAAGTTAACGTCCGGGGCTTCGATTTGATATATAATATGCCATAGTCCCCTGATGAGCGGATAATTTATACACTTTTTGGCATTGTTTTTAGTATGTTTTTAGTAGGATCTAGTTACTTTTAGGGATGTTTTCATTAGTTTTTATGTTAAATTCACATTTCTGGACTTTACTATGAGTTTGTGTATTTTTTTTATGATTTCAGGTATTTTCTGGCTGAAATTGAGGGACTTGAGCAAAAATCAGATTCAGAGGTTGAAGAAGGACGGCTGATGCTGTTGGATTCTGACCTCTCTTCACTCAAAGTGGATTTTCTAGAGCTACAGAACTCAAAATGGCGCGCTTCTAATTGCGTCGGAAAGTAGACATCCAGGGATTTCCAGCAACATATAATAGTCCATACTTTGGCCAAGTTTAGATGATGCAAAAGGGCGTTGAACGCCAGTTCTACGCTGTAGTCTGGAGTTAAACGCCAGAAACACGTTACAAGCCAGAGTTGAACGCCAGAAATACGTTACAAACTGGCGTTCAACTCCAGGAATGACCTTTCCACGTGTAAACTTCAAGATCAGCCCAAGCACACACCAAGTGGGCCCCGGAAGTGGATTTATGCATCAATTACTTACTTCTGTAAACCCTAGTAACTAGTTTAGTATAAATAGGACTTTTTACTAGTGTATTGGACATCTTATGATTTTTAGTTCATCTTCGGATTATATTGATCACGTTTTGGGGGCTGGCCATTCGGCCATGCCTGAACCTTTTACTTATGTATTTTTCAACGGTAGAGTTTCTACACTCCATAGATTAAGGTGTGGAGCTCTGCTGTTCCTCATGAATTAATGCAAAGTACTACTGTTTCTCTATTCAATTAAACTTATTCCGCTTCTAAGATATTCATTCTCACTTCAACATGAATGTGATGAACGTGACAATCATCATCATTCCCTATGAACGCGTGCCTGACAACCACTTCCTTTCTACCTTCGATTGAATGATTATCTCTTGGATCTCTTAATCAGAATCTTCGTGGTATAAGCTAGATTGATGGCGGCATTCATGAGAATCCAGAAAGTCTAAACCTTGTCTGTGGTATTCCGAGTAGGATTCTGGGATTGAATGACTGTGACGAACTTCAAACTCGCGAGTGCTGGGCGTAGTGACAGACGCAAAAGGAGGGTGAATCCTATTCCAGTATGATCGAGAACCTCAGATGATTAGCCGTGCTGTGACAGAGCATTTGGACCATTTTCACAAGAGGATAGGATGCAGCCATTGACCATGGTGATGCCTCCAGATGATTAGCCATGCAGTGACAGCGCATCGGACCATTTTCCAAAGAGGATGAAAAGTAGCCATTGACAATGGTGATGTCCTTACATAAAGCCAACCATGGAAAGGAGTATGACTGATTGGATGAAGACAGCAGGAAAGTAGAAGTTCAGAGGGATGAAAGCATCTCTATACGCCTATCTGAAATTCTCACCAATGATATACATAAGTATTTCTATCTTTATTTTCTGTCTATCTATTATTTATTTTCAAAAACTCCATAATCAATTATTATCCGCCTGACTGAGATTTACAAGATGACCATAGCTTGCTTCATACCAACAATCTCCGTGGGATCGACCCTTACTCACGTAAGGTTTATTACTTGGACGACCCAGTGCACTTGCTGATTAGTTGTATCGAAGTTGTGAATGAAAAACGATTTATTAAGACGTGCGTACAGAGTTTTTGGCGCCGTTGCCTGAGATCACAATTTCGTGCACCATCGCCCTGACGCTAGGCGACGCGAACGCGTGATCCACGCGGACGCATCGTATCTGCGAACTTCAATCCGCGCGGCCATGTGGACGACGCCTCCGTGTCACTTATCCGCGACCTGAACGTTCCAGAATACGCAGGGGGCGATTTCTGGGCTGTTTCTGACCCAGTTTTCGGCCCAGAAAGCACAGATTGGAGGCTATAAAGTGGGGGAACGCATCCATTCAGGGGGAGCTCGCCAATTTTCACTTTCCATGATTTAGATTTAGTTTGAGAGAGGTTCTCTCCTCTCTCTCTTAGGATTAGGATTAGGATTTAGGACTTCTCTTAGTTTGTAAGAGTGACTCTCGATCCAGGTTTAATATTTACTTTAATGCTTTTATTCGTACCTATAAATTTTGCCAACTTGACTTATGAACCCTTTCCATATTATGATTTGAATTAATGATTATTTGAGGTATTTCAGTTATTGATTGCTTTCTCCTTAATTTGTGTTGCCATTGCTTTCCATCTAAGGATATTTTTTTCCAACAATTTTGCTTTTTCCCTTTTGGTCTTGGTTAAGAGATCAGTAACTCAACATTATTAAACTCAGCATAATTGATAATCGTTATCTTGCTAATTGAACTGAACTTCAATAATCCCAACTTTTTCTTAGTAAATAAATAGGATTCGAAGGTCAAACTAATTAGTCCCTTGACTTTCCTTTACTTTAGTAAAGGTTAACTAAGTGGAATTTAGATTCAACTTTCATTATTGTTAAGAGAGATAACTAAGTTGGACTTCCAATTTCTCTTACCTTGCCAAAAGATTGCTTTACAGTATTTATTTATTTGAATTGCCATTTAAATTATTTGTCATATCTACTCTTCACTCTCAACCCCGATTTTACAACCTCCATAACCAATAATAAAAACATACTTCCCTGCAGTTCCTTGAGAAGACGACCCGAGGTTTGAATACTCGGTTAACAATTTTTAAGGGGTTTGTTACTTGTGACAACCAAAACGTTTGTACGAAGGGATTTCTGTTGGTTTAGAGACTATATCTACAACGCGACTATTTTTATGAACTTCTTTACTGGCAAAAATCCCAACGTCAAAATGGCACCATTGCCGGAGAACTGCTAACGTGTGCCTTATTATTGGTTATTGTAAATATTTTTCTTTTGCTTGTTTATTTATTTTTGTTTTTCCTTTTTCATCTTTATTTGCTACCATGAATTCTCACCCCTTTCGCTTTGAGTTTGGTTCTAACTTTGTTGAAGGAAATAGAAGTTATAGCAGGAATATGCATCAAGGTCAGACCAATCAAGGATGGATGGAGCCAAGAGGATCTAATCAACCCTTTAGGCAGCAACACCTTCCGAGATATCCTGGACAAAGACCATTCTACCGTGCATACCCAGCTAAAAGATATGGTGGACAACCTTGTAACAACCAACAAGCCCAACCCCGTGCATATAAACCATCCTTTCAACATAACCTCGAACCACCACACTCACAAGCTTCTCTTCACCATTCGCCACCATATGATCCTTCCTTACCCCAGTACCAATCCAATCACTCCCAGTCACCACCACTTTCCTTTGTATCATGTCCAAGTCCGGCAACCCGAGAAGCAGAGGTTCGCCTAAAGGAAACAGTAAATAAATTTCAAACAACCGTTCGACAACTGGAGCAAGTAGTAATTCAATGGGTTTCTAGACGCTCAAATACACAAGGATCAACCACAGCCCCATGTGAACAGTCTAACAAAGAGCGTAGCATGAAGGAGATACCAGAAACTCCAGTGGACAAGACAGAGAATGAATTCGTACTAGAACAAGTAGAAGAAGCTGTCATTGTTCAAGAAGAAGAGTTGGTTGAAGATCTAGGAGATGCTGAACCTCCATGGGAATCCAGAACTGAGGAGAACTCCGTCAGGGACGCTACAATTGATGCTAAGGAGGATATTGTACAACCTCCAAGGCAAGTTATTTATGAAGAATCAGACGGAATAACCCAGGACACAAATTCCCTTGATGATGATAGTCACAAGTCAATTTCTCTTAGTAACAAACTTGCATCCGCAAATGAATTCTCTGAGATCGAAGAATCTTTTCCAAGTGAATATGAAGATGATGCGGAGGTAGATTTCTCTCAACCTCCAATCTATGACTCAAGTGATGAGGAAGACATAGAAGACTTTGACCAGGGTACAGATACAATTGTAGAACCTTGCAAGGAAGTGGAGGAATTCATAGAAGAGCACAAGGGAAAAGAACTTACAGAACCATCGGAAAAACCTATCCCAAGGCCATTACCACCTAATACAAGCTTCAAGTGGGTACAATCCTTAACCTTTAACTTTACTTATTCACTTGAATATGGTTTACTTGAAACAGATGGCCAGCTTAGAGCTCTTTGCGGCTTTAAGAGTAAGAGGAAAATGGCTCGTACTCAGAGCTGGTGCACAAGGTTCAATAAGATTCCACGCTTCACCTCAAAGTACACGGATTGGTATCATGCTCAATTGCATGGATCACGGAGAACATTTGGTCACTATGGTGAGATTTTACTTTTTAAACCACCCGGATGGAAACATATAGATCAAGACGGAGGCGGATTTAATAGCAAAGCTTGGGATCCTGGAATCTATTCTGACATTCGTCACCCCGGGAGCCTAAAAATTTGTCTGAAGCTGCTCAGAAGCTTTACATGCCTAGCATGGGACCCCGGAGGCTATTGGCATTCCAAGCATTGGTGGAGATTTCTGGATGAATTTAAACACAAGCCACCATAACAGGAAGCCCTTCCAATGTCCAACTTAAGGACTTTAACCAAAAGTGCTAGGTGGGAGACAACCCACCATGGTATGATCCTTCTTATTACACTTTTAATTTTATCTAGTTTTGTTTTTGAGTTTTATTTTGTTTTATTAAACCTGGGATCATGCATAGCATTCACATTAATCATTGCATTCTGCATTTTTCATGCGTAAAAAAAAAAAAAAGCCACGCGACGCGACCGCATCTGCGACGCGACCGCATCTGCGACGCGTCCGCGTCGCAAGGAGAGGGAAGAAAATAAAAACGAACAGAGAGTCACGCTGGAGCGTGGCTGGAGGCGTGCCAATGGCACAAATCGTCCCACACGGCCGCGTCATATGGGAATAATGGTCTCCCACGCGACCGCGTGCCCCACGCGGTCGCGTGACCAAGATTTCGATGTAATAATGGTGCACAGCCGAAAGTTGTGCTAGAGTGGTGCTGGACTGGCGCTGGACGCGCAGTCCATCTCACACGACCGCGTTCCCCACGCGGCCATGTCATATCCTTCTGAAAGCCCACTCATGCGATCGCATGTCCCATGCGATCGCGTCACCCAATATTTGGCAATTAATGATTTTTGAATAGAGAGTTGTGCGAGAGCGAGGCTGCCCTCGCACCAGTAGCATAAAACGGGTCACGCGACCACGTCAATCAGTTTAAGCGTAAGCCGTGCGACCGCGTGCCCCACGCGACCGCGTCGCTTGCGCCGCACAGCTTATCCTAATTTGCCAAATATCTTATCTTTTCTCTCCCAATCCTAATTTTTCCTCCCTTCTTTCCCTTCTCATTCTTCTTATCTTTTATTTTATTTTATTTTATTTATTTGCATACTTTCATTCATTGCATATTTTTATTTTTCTATTGGTGTTCAAATGTTCTTATTCAACTGTTATATCTTTTCTGGTATTATCTTGGTGCTTATGACTTGTTTTATTCTGGTTAGGTAATATTATTTAAATCAATGCCAATCTTTTATACCTGTATTACTTTTTGCATTGACATGAATTTATATTATCTCTCTTTCTCCACTCTCTTCTCCATTGTTGCAATTTTGCACCACTGGTATGCCATGGCTTCTATTGTTTTCTCACTTATATGTTGAAGCTTCCATGTAAATGAGACCCTTATCATTTGGTATTAACCCACTTTTATTTTCTTATCTCTATTTCTAGGTTACTCTTCTTCCCTTTTTCTTTCAGGATGGCCACCCGGAAGGGAACCGGAAGACGTTTACATGGGGAGACAAACAAGTACATCAGCACAATCCTTGAAGAAAAGCATCAGTTGGAACAGCCCGTCCACCTGCACATCTCAGCATGCACCGAGGATGGTGCAATCTTTAAGTGTGGGGAGGTCGATACCGACTTCCATGGGTTAGTCACTTCATATTTTAGCACCAATATTTAATTTTCTTTGTTAAATTAGTTGTTGCATTTGCATATTTGTTTGATTTTATGCATCTAGTTACTACTTGGTTAAAGTAATAAAATTCTTCTAAAGACCCTATTTTTGAAAAATTTCACTAATTTAAATTGAAAATTTTTTTGTTAAATTTGTTTAAAGTTGTATTTGGAACATGGTTTTTGAGCCAAAGAACACATAACCTGTGAGATTTTGAGCTTATTTACATGGTTACATTATTTAACCATAAATATTTTATTCTTGTGTGTTTACTTCTCTATAATTGTGATCTTTACTTTGTTTCAGTCTATATGTCCAATATTTAGTTTATTTACATGCTTGCATATGATTGAGGCCATTATTTGATTTTAGCTCACTTATCTCAAATAAGTCTACCCTTTAAATCACCCTTGTCAGCCACTTTGAGCCTTGAAATCCCCATTTGTTCTATATCTTACCACATCACTAGCCTTAAGCGGAAAACAAATTAATTATCCTAATTGAATCTTTGGTTAGCTTAAGATAGTGTGTTAATTAAGTGTGGAGAAACTGTGAGAACATGGGTTAATAAAGGAAAAGTATAATGTTTCTAATTTATTTGAATATCAGGAATTTGAGAACCTACTCATGAAAAACCAAAATAGAAAAATAATAGAAAATCCATGTGCATTGATAAGTTCTGTTTGTTTCTCTATAAAAAAAAGAAAAAAAAAAGAGAAAAATCCAAAAATACTCAATAAATAAGTAAATAAGGGGACAAATTACCCCAATATTAAGTTTAATAAAAGATCAATGCACATGTGATAAAAATTAAAGAAAAATTTGGTACATGAGTATGGGAATTATACAAAAGTGAGAATTATGGGTAGCTAGGCATGAATTTAAAAGTATATAGAGTATATGTATATTAGGTGAGAGCTTAGGTTAATTAAAGATTCAATTTATAAAGCTCACTTAGCCATATATATACCTTTACCTGTACCTTAGCCCCATTACAACCTTGAAAAAGACCTCATGATGTTTGCATTGGTATATTAAATATTGTTGATTAGTTAGATGAAAAACAAGGTTTAGAAAGCATGACTAGAGAAGAGTAGAGTGATTGACCCTAGACACCTTAGAGTAAGAGTGATATACACTACCAGTGAGGGTTCAGTGCTTGATTCTATGTTCCTTGCTTTCATTAGCTATCTTCTTAAAAGTTTACTTGTCCTTTATTGTATAATTTGAATTAGTGAAATCTGATTTATGTTTGTCTTGGAGAACTTATTTATTTTTAACCAAGTAGGTAGAAACATTTTGCATGTAGTTGCATTCATACAGATAGGTTGCATTTCATGCATTCTACCATTCCTCTTCATCTTTATAGCTTCTCTTGAGCTTAGCATGAGGACATGCTAATGTTTAAGTGTGGGGAGGTTGATAAACCACTATTTTATGGTTTATCTTGTGCTCAATTGAGTGGATTTTATCAACTCTTTACCCACTTATTCATAATATTTGCATGGTTTTATATTTCCTTCCTGATTTTGTGCTATGATTGAAAACATGCTTCTTTGATCTTATATTTGCTTATTATTAATCCTCTCTTATTACCATTAGATGCCTTGATATGTGTGTTAAGTGTTTTCAGAGATTACAGGGCAGGAATGGCTCAGAGGATGGAAAGGAAGCATGCAAAAGTGGAAGGAATACAAGAAGTTGGAGAAACTGCTAAGCTGTCCAGCCTGACCTCTTCGCACTCAAACAGCTATAACTTTAGCTACAGAGGTCCAAACGACGCGGTTCCAATTGCGTTGGAAAGCTAACATCCGGGGCTTCAATTTCATATATAATATGCCTTAGTCTCCCTGACGCTAGGTGACGCGAACATGTGATCCACGTGGACGCATCGCATCTGCGAACTTCAATCCGTGCGGCCGCGTGGACGACGCCTCCGCGTCACTTGTCCGCGACCTGAACGTACCAGAATATGCAGGGGGTGATTTCTGGGCTGTTTCTGACCCAGTTTTCGGCCCAGAAAGCACAGATTGGAGGCTATAAAGTGGGGGAACGCATCCATTCAGGGGGAGCTCGCCAATTTTCACTTTCCATGATTTAGATTTAGTTTGAGAGAGGTTCTCTCCTTTCTCTCTTAGGATTAGGATTAGGATTTAGGACTTCTCTTAATTTGTAAGAATGACTCTCGATCCAGGTTTAATATTTACTTTAATGCTTTTATTCGTACCTATAAATTTTGCCAACTTGACTTATGAACCCTTTCCATGTTATGATTTGAATTAATGATTATTTGAGGTATTTCAGTTATTGATTGCTTTCTCCTTAATTTGTGTTGCCATTGCTTTCCATCTAAGGATATTTTTTCCAACAATTTTGCTTTTTCCCTTTTGGTCTTGGTTCAGAAATCAGTAACTCAACATTATTAAAGTCAGCATAATTGATAATCGTTATCTTGCTAATTGAACTGAACTTCAATAATCCCAACTTTTTCTTAGGAAATAAATAGGATTCGAATGTCAAACTAATTAGTCCCTTGACTTTCCTTTACTTTAGTAAAGGTTAACTAAGTGGAATTTAGATTCAACTTTCATTATTGTTGAGAGAGATAACTAAGTTGGACTTCCAATTTCTCTTACCTTGCCAAAAGATTGCTTTACAGTATTTATTTATTTGAATTGCCATTTAAATTATTTGTCATATCTACTCTTCACTCTCAACCCCGATTTTACAACCTCCATAACCAATAATAAGAACATACTTCCCTACAGTTCCTTGAGAAGACAACCCGAGGTTTGAATACTCGGTTAACAATTTTTAAGGGGTTTGTTACTTGTGACAACTAAAACGTTTGTACGAAGGGATTTCTGTTGGTTTAGAGACTATATCTACAACGCGACTATTTTTATGAACTTCTTTACTGGCAAAAATCCCAACGTCAGGGGCATTGACTTCATGGGTCCATTTCCAAATTCTAATGGTTACTTTTATATACTGTTAGCTGTAGATTATGTTTCTAAATGGGTGGAAGCAATTCCTACCCGTACTGATGATGCTAACACTGTTGTTTCCTTTGTTAAAAACCATATTATTTGCCGTTTTGGATCCCCACAAGCAATCATGAGTGATCAAGGCACTCACTTTTGTAATAGGAGACTAACAGGATTACTGAAGAGGCATGGGATAATTCACAAAGTAGCAACAGCTTACCATCCCCAAACCAATGGACAAGCAGAAGTCTCTAACAGAGAGATAAAGTGTATTCTGAAGAAGATAGTAAAACCTCATAGGAGGGACTGGAGTGCCAGGCTACAAGATGCACTCTGGGCATATAGAACAGCTTACAAGACACCCATTGGGATGAGCCCCTTCTACTTAGTATACAGAAAGGCTTGCCACCTTCCAGTAGAGGTGGAACACAAGGCTTTCTGGGCTGTGAGGGAGTGCAACATGAATCTTGAGAAAGCTGGTGCTGAAAGAAAGCTACAACTAGCAGAATTGGAGAATCTTCACCTAGAAGCATATGACAACTCCAGAAGATACAAAGAAAAGATGAAGGCTGTCCATGACAAGCACATAAAAAGGAGAGAATTCAGACCAGGGGAGTCAGTTCTTCTTTATAACTCCAGACTGAGGCTTATGCCAGGTAAACTGAGATCAAGATGGGAAGGTCCATACAGAGTAGAAAAGGTAGAGCCATACGGAGTTTTCCACCTGCGTCATCCTTCTAGCTCCAAATTCTTAAAGGTCAATGGACATCGCCTGAAGCTTTATCATGGTGAGAAGATGAAGAATAACAAAGAGCTAGAGGTTTTCCTCTTGGAAGACCCACCAACAGAAGCAGAATGAGCCTAACGAGCGTCCAACTTAAGGACGTAAAAGCAAAGTGCTAGGTGGGAGACAACCCACCATGGTATGATCGTTCCTTTTCAGTCTTAGTTTTAATTTATTTTATTTTATTCTACTTTATGTTTATTAGTGTCATTCATAATATTTGCATCAGTATCTTCATTTTGCATTCTACATAACAAAAAAAAAAGCACGCACGCGACGCGTAAGCGTCGCTGACGCATCCGCATCATATGTGCGTTCCAAAGAAAAGAAAATTGAACAGAAAGTCACGCGAAAGCGTGGCTGGAGGCGTGCCTTAGGCACAAACATGCCCACGCGACCGCGTGACACACGCGGCCGCGTCATTTTGGAAAAATAGCCTCCCATGCGTCCCGTCATCCACGCGACCGCGTGCCCCTAAAAATCGACATAAAAGAGGTGTATGGCAGCAAGTTATGATGGAGCTGGGCTTTATCACGTCAACCCCGCAATCGCGTCACCCTAAAATTTGGCAAAATGGGTTTTAAACAGAGAGTTGCGCGAACGCATGGCTGCCCTCGCGCCATTCGCATAAATCAAGTCACGCGACCGTGTGACCCACGCGTCCGCGTCACTTGACAAAAATCACACACCACGCGACCGCGTGATTTGCGCGTCCACGTCACATGTGGCGCACAGATTATCCACATCAGCCAAAATATCTTATCTTTTCTTCCCCAAATACTAGTTTTTCTTTTCCCTTACTATTTCTTTCTTCCCCCTTCTTCCTTCTCTACTCATTCTCACTTTTTACTTTCTTCTTCCTTATTTTTCACATCCATTATCAAGGTTCTTTTCTTTCTTTCTTTACTTTTTACTTTTTCTTTATTATTTTTATTTATGTTTTCTTTTTCTTTTCACTTTCATTATCTATATTTTCTTTTCTTTCTTTTTATTCCTTTAATTGGTGTTAGCAATTTAACTAGGTGATTATTTTCTTTTATAATTTTTGCTTGTGAGTTATTGTGGAATTGTTTGATAATTATATATTACTTTTTATAAGGGATTGCTTGCATGTTCTACTTTATATTTTCAATAACATATTTACCATGCATGCTATGTGTTTGTGAAAAAGCCCGTATGGCATTGTGCATTATTTTTATATTACTCTATTCTACTATTCTAATGCATGTTTTTCACAAAATCCCTTTTATATTTTATTAATTAAATATAATTGTCAATACAAACAGATTATTAGTTTGAAAGGCTTGGTAATCTAACTTGGACATTGAATGCTTGATCTATGCTACTCATGCCTTTGCCAGCATGCCAATAAACATCTTGCATTTAATTGCCATCACATGCACCTGCTATATTACCTTTGATAAACTTTTCACATGTAGTCTAGACCATGTGTTAACGACATCCTTCTTTACCGTGCATTGATTATCACCCTTCATATTCGCTCCCTTGCTCGAACCCTTAGCTTTACAATTTACTTTCTCTTTCCTTTTTCAGGATGGCCACCAAGAGAGGCAAAGAGAAAGCTATCCCCAAACCACCAGCAAGAAGAGGAACAAAACGAGCATTAGTGGAAGAGCCATCTTCAACAGCGGTGAAACCCTCAACAAAACGAATCAAGAGGATCATCAAGGTCGATGAAAAAGAAAAAGCCTTCCCAGCAAAGGACACTGTGCGGTTCACTAACCGCTACTGTGAACAGATGTTTTCCATCCTGGCAGCAAGGAACTATAACAATGAGCACCTTCTCATCCTCCCAACCCACATTGTTGACATTGTTGAGCCCCGCATTGAGCGAAGACAATGGAAATTCCTACGGAGACTGCCATGGCAGGTTAATCTATCATGGGTAGTAGAGTTCTACTCAAATTTTTACATGCCAACCATGCAGTCTGTCTATGTCCGTCAGAAGCAAGTCCCTATAACAGAAGAAGCCATTCAACGAGCTTTAGATCTTCCCCCTGCTCCAGAAGGATTGGATGCATTCCAAGAAGCCTCACTCAAGCGCCAGACATACCAATTTGACTAGGACGCCGTTCTCAAAATTATCGCACAACCTGGCAGCAGATGGATCTACGGATACCATCGATCTCGACCTAAGGGCATCTCAGCTTCAGCACTTACTTTGGAAGCTCGAGTATGGGCACAAATCATGTCCCATTACGTCTTTCCAAGCACTCACGAGTCCTCCTTCACTGCAGACATGGCTGTTTTACTCTGGTGTATCCTTACAGACCAGCACCTCAATTTACCAAGACACATTCGGCATGCTATGGGACACGTACAGATTGCGGACAACTTACCTTTCTCCGCCTTGGTTTCAGATCTCGTCTTCGCAGCCAGAGTCTCCTACAAAGCTGGGGATACCAAAGCCATGATTCCACGAGATGATCAATACGTCCCTAACGGGAAGTATATCAGACCTCCAGCAGCAACTATCAACCGGAGCACAGAACCAGCAGAAGATATTCCTTCTTCTTCCACACCACAAGCACCTTCAATAAACCAACTGCTCAATCAGATACTTGAGAGGCTAGACCGGCTTGACCGAAAAGGAAAGCAAAGAGATCGCCGTAACAAGCGCAGATTTACATTTCTCAAGGAGCTACTTGTTGGTAACCAACCACCTAGAGATGACCCAGACACCCCGGACTCCACTTCATTTACAAGCACAGGGAGCCACGACGGTCCCGATGATGGAGATATTGCTACCATCCCCCTTCTGTTCCTGACAGATGGCACCGAGGACGATGCAAAGCCTTAAGTGTGGAAAGGTCGGTCAGTACCTGACTTCCGGAGGTAATTTTTTCTTCTTTAAACACCAATAAAATAGGATATTTAGTTAATTTTTCTTTTGTAGAATAGGATAAATTGCATAATAATAGGTTAATTGCATGCATGTTCTACTTGATTGAAAAATAATAAGTTTCTTTTTAAGACCCTATTTTTGAAAAATTTCACTAATCTAAAATAAATCTTTTGTGTTAAATTTGTTTGAAGTTGTAATTGGAACATAGTTTAAAAAAGCTAAGAACACACAAATCGTGAGATTTTGAGCCTAATTACATGGTTACATTTTTTAACCATAAATATTTTATTCTTGTGTGTTTACTTCTTTATGTTTGTAATCTTTATTTTGTTCTATCCTATATGTCCAATGTTTAATGTATTTATATGCATGCATATGATTGAGGCCATTAATTGTTTAGCTCACTTATCCCAAATAAGCCTACCCTTCAATTACCTTTGTTAGCCACTTTGAGCCTTTTAATCCCATTTGTTCTATATTTTACCACATTACTAGCCTTAAGCGAAAAAACAATTAAATATCCCAATTGAATCTTTGGTTAGCTTAAGATAGAAATTGTATGTTAATTAAGCATGGGAAAATTGTGGGAACATGGGTTAATAAGGGAATGTGTCATGATAAAATAATGGGAATTTGGGTACCTACTTATGTGAAACTACAAAAAAAAATAAAAAATAAAAATTCATGTGCATTGATAAGCTATATTTATTTTCCTAGTAAAAAAATGTGTGTATATATATATATATATAGTAGTAATTAAGTAAATAAATAAGGGGACAAAATTACTCCAATTCTAAGTTAAGTTAAGTTCAAAGATCAATGCATATGTGATAAAAATTTAAGAAAAAGTTAATACATGAGTATATAATGCAAAAGTGAAAATTATGGGTAGCTAGGCATGATTCTAGAGTTATATGGAGTGTATGTATGCTAGATAAGAGCTTAGGTTAGTCAAAGATTCAATTTATAGCTCACTTAGCCATATGTATACCCTTACCCTTACCTTAGCCCCATTACAACCTTGAAAAAGACCTCATGATGTTGCATTGGTACATTAAATTGATTAGGTAAAAAACAAAGTTTAGAAAGCATGATTAGAGAAGAGTAGAGTGATTACCCTATACACTTGAGAGACTAGAGTGCATATACACCATCAGTGAGGGTTCAGTGCTCGATTCTATGTTCCCTGCTTTCATGAGCTGTCTTCTTACAATGTTACCTGTTTTTACTATATAAATTGAATTAGTAAAATTCAATTTATGTTTGTCTTGAAGAGCTTATTTATTTTAACCAAGTAGACAAGAATCATATAGTTGCATTCATATATATAGGTTGAATTGCATTGCATGAGTTTTACATTTCCCTACTCATTTATTTTATCTCCTTAAGCTAAGCATGAGGACATGCTAATGTTTAAGTGTGGGGAGGTTGATAAACCATTATTTTATGATTTATATTGTGTTTAATTGAGTGGTTTTATCAAGTCTTTACCCACTTATTCATATGATTAGCATGATATTACAATTCCTTCCCAAAATTGTTCCATGGTTGAAAACTTACTTCCTAGAGATCTTTTAATTATACATTTTAACTCTCTTTTATCCCATTCGATACCGTGTTCCGTGTGTTAAGTGTTTCAGGCTTCATAGTGCAGGAATGGCTTAGAGAATGGAGAGGAAGCTTGCAAAAATGGAAGGAACACAAGAAACCAAGGAGATGACCAGCGAACAATGACGCGAGCGCATGGCTAACGCGAGCGCGCGAAAAGAAGAAATCGCAGCGACGCAAACGCGTGCCTGGCACAAACGCGTGGATTGAAGTCTGCACGAATGACGCAAACGCGTGGACGACGCGAACGCGTGACAAGGAAAATCGTTGAATGACGCGAACGCATGGACGACGCGTACGCGTGACCTGCGCGATCTGCAAAAATAACAGAATACGCTGGGGCGATTTCGGGCCACATTCTTACCCAGTTTTTGGCCCAAAAACACAGACTAAAGTTAGGGAACATGCAGAAACTCAACACGCATCCACACACATTCAGATACATCGATATTAGGATTACTTTCAGTTTCAGATCTGAATCTAGATTAGCTTTACATTAGTAGTTTATGCTTTCGCTTTGAATTTTTGGATGCTGAAGAATCATTACCTCTGTGAAGACATTACTTTAGTTTGTTTCCTTATTCCCTTACTTTTATTCATTGCTCATTGACCCTATTCAAATAAGTATGTTGCATTTTGAATTTATTAATAGTTACTTTTTTTTAATTAATTTTAATTATCTATTTTATTTTATTCAATTTATTATGTCTTCTTATATTTTTATGAATATTAATTCCATGTCAATGGAGTAGATTCTCTACTTAACATGGGAGTTGATTAAGAGGTGACACTTGATTTGGAATGCTCAAGTGCTTAGTTAATTTGAACTTTGTTGGCTAATTTTATATCTACTAATGCTAGACCTTCCCAAGGGAAAGGACTAGGATCTGCGGATAAGAATCAGTCCATCACTTGACTTTCCTTTACTCAGTAAGGGTTAACTAAGTGAAAACAACAACCGCTTTACATTACACTTGAGAAGATTCCAACAAAGATAGAACTTCCGATTAATTAACTCCTCAGTCAAGGCTTTTTATATTAATAATAATTCTTAGTTTTATTGCTTTAATTTACAATTATTTTAATTACTCATTATCCAATTCAAACCTTCTGAAAAATTTTTAATTAATAAATTAGCATTCTTTTCTGCAACTCGTTGAAAGATGACCTGTGACTCATACTCTCAGTATTTTAAATTTTAATTTTTGTGATAACCCCTTTTAAATTGAGAAGGCGGATCTTAATTGGTTAAAAACTGTACTTGCAACGCATTTTATTTATTAAATTTTTTAACTGGTCGATTTCCGCCACCATCAGGTCCATTCCCGTGTAAGTTCTTTGGATGCATGATTATAAAGGGAGGAAGAAATTAAAAGGGAATTGAAGAGAATAGCATAAATTATTAACATGTATGTATTGAAATTTGTGACCACATAAAAGAAGATAGAAAGAGACATAATAAGACCCTATCATGCATAGTTGACAGAACTAAACCAATATTCGAATCAATTAGGCTACTGATTTATACTAGTTAAATCGATAGAATTCGTGACACATAAATAAAAAATATAAAATAATATAAAATCTAAAATTAAATTTAAAATAGATATTTTTATTAATATTTTAAAAATAATTAAATTTCAATAAATTATAATCAACCAATTATAATCTGTTAAATAAGTATATAAAATTTTAATATTTTTTATAAAAAAATTTTTTAATTTTATTTTTATATTAAAGTAAATATTTTTTATTTTAATAACTAATTAATTAATTTATATTTATTATATTGTTATATATTATATATATTTATTGAAAAAAATATTAATAAATATCATATAATTATTAAAAAATAATTATATTATAATTAATACAAATATTTGATATTTTTTATTTATACATAATAATAAAAAATATAATTAATTTAAATATAAATAAATATAAAATTAAAATAATATTTAAAAAGTTTATTATACATTTTTATTATATAATTAATATTTAAAATAATAAAAAATAATATAATTTAGTCACAGGAAAGTACAATTATACTGCCATGCGCAAGTGTGGTCGATGCACGAAGCAATTAATTTGAAATCAGAGTTTATTTCTGAGTCCCAACATAATAGGATAGAATCAGATGAATGCACATAATAAACATAGCTTGCTTTTCTCAGGAGAATGCATGCCTCTCTAGTTTTTAACTTTGCTTTGCTTCATCAGCAATTCTATCTGCACATATGCATGTGATTTTTTTATGGTTCTGAAAATCGGACTGAAATCGGACTGAAATTGGTCGGTCAAACTGGCTTTAATCGAAAACTGACAATGAAAACATAAATTTGAAACCAATCTAAAAAGAAAAATGTTACTTGTATAATAAAATTCAGTCTTTATTCAGTTTTTAAATTTAATATTTTATTATTTTAATTTTTTAATTAATCATATTTCTTATTTTTAAGGAACTACTTTTATTTTTTTAAGAGAACAACTAGGGAATCAAAAGCATATCAGCTAAAAATCAGCCAAAATGTGTTTGGATTTCATGAAAAATCGGGTTTTGGTTTGTGTTCCGTGATCTCAGGAGCGGTTTTCAAACATATTATTCAAAAAGTGATTTTAATTAAACGGTTTTGTTTACTTTTTGTCTGGTCACATTTTGGTTCCATATACTTTTCCTTTTTTTTTAAATAATTATCACCGTAAAATTTGTAATCACTTGCAATACATTAATTTTTTGCAAACCAAACCATAAAATTTGTAACAACTTTTCGTGTACTAATTTTTTAAAAATCAGTGAATTTTTCAAAATCAATTAAACTTACTTCAATTATTTTTTTTATTCAAAACATATGTCAAAAACACATCTAAAATTAAATAAATAACATAAACACATTCAAAATTATGTATTAACAGATCTAAATTATTGTTATTGTAGTTCTAAATTACATATTGAACACAGAAAAAAATTAAACTCAAATACACATCCAAAATTATAAGAATGCACTCTTAATATTTTATCAACACATCCAAAATTCATTTAAAAAAACTTATATATGTACATAAGAACATAATGAACAACATAAACATATCCAAAATTAAGTATTGACACATCCAAATTAGGTTAACATCACAACTCCCAAATCAAACATATGAGTGCAAAAAAAATATTATAATCACAAATACATTTAAAAAAAAAAGAAAAAAATCCAATATTATACATAAATTTAAAAAAATAGAACTTTTTATTAAGCGAAAAAAAGGGATAACATATCTTCATGAATAAATTCAACAAATTTTTTTTAGAATTTTGCAAGTCAGAACTATCAGGGACAGAAAGAATGCGACGTGGGGGAGGAGACAGTGGTAGGCGCGGAAGAAGGGGGCGGTTGTGCGTGGCGCGAGGGAGGAGACCAGGGACGGGGAGGAGTCCATCGATGGAGGAGGCGCGGGATGTGCTTAGGGGAAGTGCGCGTCGTCGAAGGAGGAGATCGTCGCAGAGGAATGCGCACGCGGGAGAAGACGCCTGGCGGCCATAGATGAGGAGGGGGAGGTGCTGCAGCTCTGGATCTTTACGGATTTTACTAGAATTTAAGATGATTTAAGATTTATTTTAGAATTTTAAATTCAAAATTTTAAATTCAATATTGTGTATTTAAATTGTAATATATTAATAATGAAATATATTAAATCTGAAATATAAACCAAAGAAAAAAGTTAAAAACCCTAGCCTCAGTCGCCGTTCATCTGTCCGTCGAGACACTGCTGCCGTCTGTTCGTGGAGCCACTGCCGCCGTCCGTCGCACGCAGGGCTTCTCTCTTCGTCCTGTGTAGAAGTCTCCAACCCCTGCTCTCTTCTTCAAATAATTAGACTTCGAAGGTCAGTTCACTGCCCACTTCTTCTGCGTTTTTTTAATGCCCTGTTCAATGATTATTTGATTACTAATTATTTGAATGTGTTGTGTTAAATTTTTTTGAATGATTATTTGATTACTGATGAGCTCTGGTTCTGCTGTGTTCTTGTTTTGATTTCGCTGATTATTGGATAATTGATTATTGAATGTCTTCTGATTATTGATCATTATTAGTGATGTTCTGCTGGTTTTGCTGTGTTATGTTTCACTGTTTTGTGATTTAATTGTGCTTTGATTGTGAGGTTTTGTGCCTGTTGATAACTTGTGTTGTGTCCTGCTGCATACTTGTTTATTTCACCGCTTCATGTTTAGGAATGGTTTTATTGGCCTCATTTTTAAGTATTTGTTTTATTTTTAATAATTTGTTCCTATTTCATGATATGAATCTAAATTAGTTTTTCACTTAGGTAGTTGTTATGTTTATCATCTAAATTCAATTAATTGTTGATTTATATTTCATTTATGTTTATCAGCAAGCCTCCAATTTGTTTCTATAGTACCCGCCTCTACTTTCAATTATTGTACATATGAATGTGTGATATATGTTGATTATCTCTCTGTTCTCTCCTCTTTTTTACTTCTTGTTGACTGTGGTAGAGTTGCTTGCCTGTTTATTTACTAAAGGATTTGGAGCATTTTCCAATTGAGATTAATTGGTTATGCATAACTTCTTCATTATCTTTATAATGTTCACATACTAAATCATGCTGCTGTTTCAACCTAGTTGATGTGTCGTAACTCATATAAGTCGAGTTTATCAGCTATTGTTACTTTAATTGCCATGCACCTGTGTATGAGAATGATTACAGGATTTTAGTCTTGTTGTCTTGTATATGAATCCTGAAATCCTGAAATGTCGATAAATTTGAAAATCTTGCTGTAGTGTTTTAAATTTGTAAGATATTTTAAGATTTATATTAGACTATAATTATATTTTAGAATGTTTATTTATAATTTATTTATTATTTTATTTTAAAACCATTTTTCCAATTGAACCATGATTGAACCGGTTGGACCAATAAATCAGTGATTAGAGCGGTTTGATGATCGGTCCGGTTCTCAAAACCTTGAATTTTTCACAATCACTATGGCCCTCCAACTCTGAAAATAAAAGCAAAAATTTCACTTTTCATCATGTTGTCTTTCTTCTTCTTTTGGTTATGATGCCTGTTTTGAGCCTTTAAGCTAACTCACGTGACTTGGATCTTATGTTTTTATAGAAGAAATTAAATACTTCTAGATTGAGAGCTAAAATTTGATACTAGCAGCTCATGTTCAATTTTAAAAGCAATAAGAGAGAAAAGGAATGAGTTCACTCAAGACTTTGGTCAAATTAATAGGATGAATTTTGTCTACTAATGTGTAAAAATGATATGTATCTATATAAGTGTCTTGCAGTGTTTCTTTGGATATATTTTTTCCTTATTTTATTTTTGTGCCTATGCAAAAGTTTGCTTAATAAATAATAATAATAATAATAATAATATAGTGTATATAGTATTCACTGAGTCTTGTACAATCCCACTTGATTGCATTATTGGTAAATGTTATCGTTTATTGATTATAGGTCAGTACCTGGCTTGGATTGTACATGTTTGGATTTATTTCAGGATTGCAATTTGTGTCGGATTGGTGATTATAACTACAAGAAATAAGGGGTTTAGCCACAAAAAAAATCATAGCTAAACTCTAAGATAACTGTAGCAATCATAAAAGAATATTTGTGACTAATTGGGGAATTGCATTTTCAATTTGCCACGATTTTAGCGTTATTAGCCACAGTTTTAAACATCGTGAAGACCTTCAAAGAGCCACAATTTGTATATCATTGTTCACGTATAATGGCGTGGCTAAATAAGAATAATCAAATCGAAAAGTATAATTTTACCACACTTCATCCGTAGCTAATTTGTGCAGGCCGAGTTTTTCAGTCAGAATTTTTGTGCCTAACGTTGGGTTATTTAATCACACTATTTTCGTGGCTAACTCATTCTGTTTTTTACATACAATCTGTGACTAATTTGTACTAATTTGCTCTAATTGAACAATTTTATTAAATTAAAATTATATTTATATATATAACATTAATAACAAAAATCAAACTTTGTAAATATATAATATCTAACATTTTTCATAAAAAAAATACTAATAAGGATTCAAGTATAATAATAATAATAACAATAATAATAATAACAATAATAACAAGAATAAGAATAAGAATAATAAGAATAATAATAATAATAATAACAACAACGACCAACTGAATTTTAGTTTCTTCATATCCATACTTTTTTCTCTAAAGTTTCAACCAGCTTCTCTAAATTTATCACGCGTCCTACATTTTCAAGACCAAAGACCTTTTCAATTTACAGTGTTGCTCTACGGGCCATTACACCCAAAAATCGTACCAATATCCTTTCGCCAGTTGTGATTTCTCCTGTAAAAGTGTCTACAACTGAATACAAAATTGAATAAAAGAAATAAATCACATGAAAAAATTGAAATTTCATATACCTTTGACATTCACCATTAAAAGGTCATTATAATCTTTTCTGGTAGGTAGACTTATTTCGTTCAAACCTTCTGCAAATTCTTTATTGTTATTGATATTCTGTGGTTATCGTAGTTCTACTAGAAGGACCTCTCCTGAATTATTACGTTTTTGCTTCACGAAAAAATCTGCTTAAAAAAACCAACAAATAACATCAAAATTAAGAAAGAAAAAATCGGTATTTTGAGTTTAGAGAATACCCTATCATATGATATGGTTCATATAGTATGGTTAAAGAGAGTGCTACATGAATGATGAGAAGTTATATTGGAATTTGTCTGTGATTACTTTAACTTTCCGCCAAAAACTATCTCGTACATTAAAATTTTAAATCTTAAAAATTCGTCATTGTTGTTTAGATCGTTTTTTAACTTTCTTTAATCTTAAGAATATTTCTTTCTATCTTACTGTTTATTATCTACTAAATATATTTTAAAGTATTTTATTTTTAATACAATAGTTATTTATTTCTTTTTTTAATGGTCAAATATGATTAAAAATTTAAATTTAAATTTAAATTTTGAATCTGTAATATTTTTATCCTTAATTTTTATTATAATAACAATAAATAACCAAAAAACTACTTTAATAAATATATGACTCTCACAATCTTTCATTTCATGCAATTGATAGTTGATGATTCAAACAATGCACTATCATTTAATTTTTTACTTATTATACACAAAACAATACAATAAGAGTTATAAATTAAGTAAGTTTTACAAATATTTTTACTTGAAGAATTTAATGTTTAATAAATTTTAATTACTAAATTAGTTACTAAAATTCTATTACATTAGACAAATTAATTATCACATAAAAATGTTATAAAAAATTTTATAAATCAATTTCTTTGTTACTTAATAAAATTGCAAATTTTTATATAAGTGACTCATAAATTAATTAGTATTAATTTTTTTATAACTAAAAATAATTATAAAATAATTAATTAATGGAATATATCAATTAAATAATAGTATAAATAAAAAATTTAATTCATAATTTTTAAAAAGATAATTATGTATATAATAAAAATATAGTACTCACAAAAATATATAGTGAGTACTAAACTATGTAAATAAAAACTAAATTTCTTTTAATTTATTCTCATGTTTTTAAATTCAAAAAATAATAAAATAATTTATTTTTAATAAAAACTAAAAATTTTTTTATACTTAAAAATTATTGAACTTTTTATTATCTATTCAAATTATATTATTTTAGCTAAATAAATTTTATCTTTATAATTAACTCAAATATTAGAATATTATCTTTATTTTTATAATTTTTTATTTTATCTAAATTCATTGTTTTATATTTTTAGATTTAATTTCATAAATATATGTTAATGTCAGAATATTTAAAAAAATGATACTATACATTAATAAATTTGTTTAAAAAATTAATTTATTTAAGACAGGATAGCTATGACACGTTAATTAAGCAAGAAGTACAATTACGAAAAATATTATTTGTGACAAAAAGTTAGATTTTAGCTACTATGACATAATAAATAGAAGATACGTTCATTTATTTTTATCATGATTTAATGTTCGTAGTTAAAATTTGGTTGCTAAATCCTATTTTTGTGGTAGTATATGAACTTTAGTTATCGATGCATTATTCTTTTCAGTAAGCTCTTTTCAGTAAGCTCTACTACGATGGTAATATTCTTATATGAAATTTACTTACTATATATATGTTTAATAGGCTTGTAAGTACACATATTTGTTTAAAAATAAAGATAAGATTTTGACGTACATAGCATACTTTCGCCATTGAATATATAACATGAAATTTGGATCTATGCATGTAATCATTGTTATTCTGTTTTTATACTTTTATTTATTTATTTATTTTGGTAGAGAAGCTTTATTTCTTTTGGTACATAACTACATATACATTTGGTTTTGTTTTTCTTTTGGGTACTAGTCATAGTATTAGAACTATTTTTTTCTTTTTATATTACAACACTCACTCACACTACATATTCACGTACAAAGTTCACATCCACAACTGAATTCAACCGCTCTAAAACATGGGTTGGGTGGTCATTTCGGAAGCACCAGATATGTCATTAGTAGTTTAGTAGTTTAGTACAAGTCTCTAACCATGGTTATAGTATTAGTTTTTTTTTTTTTACCACTATAATATTAGGTTATACATTGGATGTTTCAATCTAGCTAAAAAAATACATTTCTTAATTTTTGGTCAATAATTTTGGAATGAAGTGGTATGGGTACATATTTGGGCTTCAGCAAGGGCTTTAGAAGGAACAGGAATGAGTCTAAGAATCTTCTTATGATTAACTTGGCCCAACACTCGTGGTAGTTGTATGTGGTAATTACTTGTTGGGCCTTTGGTCCCTTTGTCTACCAAAAAAGGAAGTTTTTGTTTTTACTAATAAGAATAGAATGGCCCAAGCTAAAGGCTTATTATATATTAGCTTAGAACTGTTGGGAAGCATGAAGGATATATGCAGCAGTCTCGGAGGCAGCGCAGGAGTTTGAAGTGGAAGCTTTGGTAATTAGTTTTTTGGTAATTAACTTGAAACAGCTTTGTTTTGCCGTCTCCCATTTTTCTTTTTTCTATGTGCCCAGCTATTTCTTTGTATTGTGGGTTGGACAGGCCTAGCCCATGACATTGACCAAAAAAAAAAGAAGAGTAAAGTATCGTTTTTATCCCTAACGTTTGGGGTAAATTCTATTAATAGTAGGATAACATTGAATCACTTTTATAAACGTTAGGGATACAAATAGGACGATTTAAACGTTAGGAACACAAATAAGACTTACCCCAAACGTTAGGAACAAAAACGATACTTTACTCAAAAAAGAAATGTGGCATTCCGAGTTGATTGAATTGAATAACAATTCAACATGATTTATGGAGGCAGATTCATTAGTAATAAGAAAATTAAGACATGGTTATTTTTGTAATTTTGATCCGGCTAAGTGAAAAGTGATGTTGGTAGCCCCAGGTTTGAAGGCTTGATAATAATAATTTTGTTATTTTCATCGATTCATTACTTGATACATAGTTTGTCTTCGTAGGATGTCTTGTCTCTCTTCTCTCTTCCCCTCCATTTCTATCTGGATCCATAGGCCAAAGGTATTCACTTCAATATCCATTCCCCTCTCTCTCAAGTGCCTCTGTCTTGATTCATATGCTCTCTGGTTTTCTTCTTTGATTTCAATTTTGCTGTCTTAACATATGCATTCATGAAAGCTCTAATATTTTACCTGCAAATTTCATATTTTCCAATATGGTCCACTGCTATCCGTACCCATTTGTTGTTGATCTGGTTGATTTGTTTGCTCGTTTGATGATTGCATGCCATCTATTTGTTAAAATCACGCAACCAAACTCATCTAATTTGTGAATTATGACATTATCCATTGTCAATACAAGTATAATTGTGTTAATGTCACTAATTTGCGCATGTATGTATTTGTATAATAAAATATTGTACATTCTAGTAGAAACTTCCGTTCTTAGCTACGTTTTTACGTTCTTGCAACACTCTCTCGTGGTTGTGTAGGAGCTCGCCCTTGAAAACCTTGTTGGGCATATTAAGTTGGACTCAGTGAGGCACTTCTTTGCTCTGGTGAGCATGATATATGCTGAAAAGTATTTCGAAATAAGTTTTATTGCTGTTGAGTACATTCTGAACAAAATTACTATTATTCTTTTTGCAGCCATGGGAGAAATGAATTGGATTCAGCGTAAGATCTTCCTCTACAATGTTACTTTTGGCCTTTATATGTTGGATTGGTGGGAACGCTGTACTTTTAGTATCCTCTATTGCAGTCTCTTCTACATGGCTTTTACCTCATTTACATTTTTTCTTTTTCTTTTTTCAACTGATCTAAAACTCAAATCATTTCTAGATATTTATGTGCGAGAAATGTGTGTCTTTTATGCCAAGAAAAGATAAATGAAACCATATTGGAGATACTTTACCATTTTGGATCATTTTAATTTAGATAATTTTTTTTCTTTCCAAAAGTTATTTCAGAACATTATTCGACAAAAAGCGCAAAGTTGAGTTCCTTGAATTCATGTGCAATCTTGTCTGTTGTGGTACTGCTTGTATATGTTCCTAAACTTTTCCAGATATTTTGCTGATTGTATTAATGTGGTTCGTGATACGATATGTTACTGAGTTCTTCAGGAGGTGAGTGCAATCCATTTCCTCCCTTCTAATATGTATTTTAATTATTGTAAATTTACCTAGCATTGCGAGATAGCCTTTTATTAAAAATTTAGCAAGTTAGTATCCATTTTTCACATGTCTTTCGCCAAATTCGCAAGTAAATGTGGATTCTTTGTAAAGCAACCCCTGAAGCCCTTTTAATATAGAATTACATTTAAAATGCTCTTCAAAATGATTTTATTGCTGAAGCTATACATAAACTGTTTTTGGTAACAATGCTAGCAATCTTTTGCTACTTTCTTCAGTACTAGAAAGATTGCTCTTGCTCCACCAGTTTGACCAAATTGTGTAGTTACATTTTAATCGCAGGTATGTGTTCAAGCAGTATATGTAGATGGTGACTTCATGATTCATATTAGTTGCATTTAGTGTAGCTGACTAGGAAAATATCCTGTAGCAGTTTGATATGAACTGACTTTGGAGTTTCTTCAAGCTCTCAACAGAAATTGCGCATCTCATGCCTGTTGTGCACCGTCGTTAATCTTATATTTTTGACATTCGCTTGCTTGTTAGATTGTATTATGTGGGATGATAATTGCGTTACTACGTTATAATAAATTTTTTGAGAATTTTTACTACTGTGTTTGAACTTTTTGAGAATTTTTACTACTGTGTTTGAACTATTGAAAATTTAAAATGTGAGATCCTCTTTAAAGCCATAGAAGGTTTCATTGAAGATCCATATTTGAAATGTATCAGGTGACTGAAGCTAACGAAATTTGTTTTGATCTCGTAAGATTTTCTTTCTAAATTGAAGACAGCTTAAAGAGAAAAGGAAAAAGACAACGATAATATATGTAAGCTAATAATGTTATCAATTTAACATAATCTCGCACAATTTGACAAAAGCCTCAAATTTTTTAACTATATAAACCCTAATTCAAATTTCTTAGTGCCCATATATATCCACCACCCAAAATCAGAAATATGAGTAATTATTGAATTAAAAAATTACTTTGAAGTCTCAATAATTATTGAAATTTGAAAATGGAAGAGTTTCTCTCCACTTACTAAATGAAACTCTTTGATGGAATAGTGAGAATATAAACAGATGATATAAGACAAGATGTAGATATCTCTTGTTGTAAACATGATAAAAGAATAAAAACAAGATCAATAAAACATGCTATGTTTAAAATTTTTATGCTTTTTAACAAAAAAATTATAGAGTAAAGGATATTTTCGTCCCTGACTTTTTTTTTTGCGGACATTTTTGTCCTCAAGGAATGGAAAATACATTCAAGTCCCTGACCCCTGAAAAACGTAGACATTTATATCCTTCCGTTGAATTCAGCCGTTTGCATTGGACGGAAAAGGATGAGCTGGCAGAGGTGGCACTGAGGTGGCCGTAACGAAGGCCAGGTGGCATGGAGCATTTCGTAACAGGACATATAAGTCCTTGGAGACAAAAACGACACCGTTTTTGTAACCTCCCCCAATCCTGTTTCGAATTTCTCTGCCTTTTCTTTTTCCTTCGTTCTTTTTCCCTTCCATTCTTCCTGCCTTCATCACTGCCGCACAGCGGCACCTCCGTCAGCCACCATCAACGCTGGCGACCTCCTCCTTCCTCTCTTTTCGCGTCTTCTTTCCTTTCTCACTCCCTTACTCCCATTAGTCTCTCTCTCTTCTCACTTTCTCTCATCTCTCTCTCTGCGAAGCTGACCCTAGAGCATGATTTTTCTTCAATCAAGAAGAAAATGTATACCTTATTTGGAAACTACTTATAAATCAATGGGAAAAATGTATCAAAATCGTACATAGATGATTTGTTCTATTTGGAATAATCAACAATGAATATATGTGGAATAGCTTTGTAATATACAAATAAATTGAATGTTACAACTAAGTTAGATGATGCACCTGACTTACCCAGCTTTTCGGGATCGCGCATCTCATGCCTAGTATCAACCAAAAAAATGCTTCCAACACTCATCACTTTTTGACCTCTTTAAGTAACAAGTGAGTGATACTAGCCACTTAAAATCTTCCTATATTTCTGAAATGACAAACAGGATTTCATGTTGTATGACTTCACTTCCACTATTTGTAGGATCAAAGCAAAACATGTGTTCCATTTCATGTTTATGCATACCTTCCCATTTTGTTTCAAGCATGTAGCAGGTGCTTGTCACACACCAATACTCTATAACTAGCATGAGGCCCCTCAGATGTATCTCTCAATGTGACTTGCCACCCCATTGCCTTGGCAATGTCTTGAATTTCATCCATGATGGCAATAGAATCGCGGATGTATACCCGTCCTCCTGGTCTTAGTATTCGGTCCATCTCAAGCATAATAGATGACACATTGCATCTGATAAGAGAGAAATCCAACACATAGACATTATCAATACTGGACTTTGCAGTCGAGCAGAGCGATCATAAAATAGTTATTTCCTAAGCTACTATTACGAAAGATGAATATCGGATTGGATATTCAAACCACAATTCTCATTTTTCTCATTATTAACAGAAATAGTGTAATGATTATAAGCCAGGAGGAAAGATACAAGCTTGATAAGAAAAGAAAAAGGTACCTTTTGCGCTCTGCAGAAAGAAGGTTGGCAGCATGCAGAAAATCATAGGTTCTTGGGTAGGTGTCAAATGCTTCACACCTAAATTATAAAAATTGCAGAATATTACAAAACACTAACAAGATCGCAAAAGTAATTTGGGGGAATTGATATAGAGGCTCTTTCAGTACATGGAATTGGGAAACCTCAGTACCACAAGGTGAACATTTGTATTTAATATATCTTAAGTAAGTTTTGTTAAATACCAGTCATGCATAACTCCCATCAATCCACGGTCGTAGATAACTGGCAAGGTATTTGTGCTACTAACAGGAACAACATTTGAAGGTTGTGGTAGGCTTAGAGAAGGGGGGTTGAATCTATGCCTTCCTTTTTAGTTGCTGTTATTACCTTTTTTAACAAATATGCAATTCTGATTCTGTTTGAACTCAGCAGCGGAAATTTATGAGACAATTTATTTTGGTCTCATGAATATCAGAAAACAGAACACAGCAGAGAAGAGAAAAGCTAACACCAGCATGTATCCTGGTTCGGTTGCCTTGTGCTATGCAACCTACATCCAGTCTCCTCCACAACTATGGAAGAATTTCACTATAGTTAACAGTATTACATACACCAATAACTCAAGATTGACCCAATCCTTTCACACTCAAGTTCTAACCTAACTTGACCTTGGCTATGCTAATACCTAACTATTCACTCTTAGTGCTAACCCAACTAAGAAAGGGATACCTCACAGGTACAAGATACAAGACATAAACACACCTAAAGAAATCTGAAAATAACTCTAGGCTTTTCTCTCAAGTGTTTCACTCAGCCTTTTTCCACTCATGGCTTTTTTACTTGAGTTTTCTCACAATGCCTTTTCTCACTAGAAATTACAGAATGATAAACATTGAAAAGAACATTACAATCAGTAAAACATGAAGGAGATTGACTTCATCAACAGCCTCTGTGCTATGCGAAAAACCAGATTAGCAAGCATCTGATTCAGTTCTTCATACTGGCGGAATGCACCTTTGATTAGGTTACACTGTCCAGTTAGTTGAACTTCTTCAAAGAACTCTCTTAGAACAATAACCTCTATTCACTGGTTTTCTCTCCTTGCTTTCTGAATGAACAGCAAGCTTCTTATATCTCCTTGCATGTGGCTGAGTTCTTCTTCCAAGGTTAACACCTTGAGCCTTGAGCTTCACCAACCCACAAGCTTACTTTTTCTTCTCAAGCATCAAAGTAGAACCTTTGCTTCTGACTTCTCCAACTTGAACGAAAGCCACAAAACAGTAACAATAGAAATCTTCTTATGGTCAACTTGATCTTAGCCATTGAAAAACTACTTGGTCCCCAAGTATCACTTGTGACCGTAGATGTGAAGCAGAATAGGGCAGAGAACAACTTTTCCTTGAATGCCATTTTCGGGTAGTGCAGAGAGTTGGGAAGAAGGGATGAAGATCTGATGCATGCAAGATGAGATGGATTACCTTTCTTAAGCTTGATTTAGTTTGGATTTTCTGTTTTAGCTTCTGTGCTTCAAGCTTTAACTCTCTCTTTCTTGCTTCTTTGGTTACTGGCTTAGGGAGAAAGCTTTTTCTCTCTTTCTCTTTCTTACTTTTCTGATGCCATGATTTGACTTGATTAGAGAGGAGAGGAACGTTGCTCACTTTGGAGGAGTGAAGAATTCAATCTTACAAGAGAAGCTTTGTGGGATGGATACGGGTTTGGATTATGTAACCCGTTTGGCCCGATTTGATTTCTTAGGCTTCTTTCTTTGCTTTTGCTTGGGCTTTTAATTTTTTCTTTCAGCCCAATATTCTTTGCTGATTTCTTTTTATTTCATTTGGGCTATTAACATTTGGCCTGCAATAATAAACAATTAGTTAATAAGTAAATATAATTAATCAACACTAATTATTTATTTTGCCCAAAAATAATGTTTGTCATCACTAATTAATTTAGTTAATTTCTTAACTCAACAATCTCCCCCTTGATGACAAACATGATTTAAGCAATAATCAAAAAGGAAATGAGTTTGAGTCAGGTTTAGAAAACTCCCTTTGATTTTTGTCATTTGCTTTTATGTTGCTCCCCCTTTCCTTTTCAAGGTTAGCTCCCCCTGAATTTATGCTCTTCTCTTCTTTCCTGTTTACATATACTTATATGGAACTAAACAGATGCTATGTACTAACCAAAAGTATAGCAAACAGTGATAGTTTAAATGGCCAAAATAGAGCTTTAATACATCAGGGTCAGAATCAGATAGCAACATATCATAATCAGCCCAACATCAAGCTATTACCATCAGCAAACAGATTCAGCATGTGAAAACAAGTATTAATGCAGCAAAGATTATTCAACATGTAAACTCAAGTATAGATGCAGCAAAAATCCCAAAAAAATTACTAGGGTCCTATTGCTATTACTCCCCCTTTTGTCATCAAGGGCGGATAATAAACAAGATCAACAAAAAAAAAGTCTTGTATCCTACAGAAAAGAGTTAGAGCACAGTTCAAAGTGCTAACTAAACTACCAAAGGTGCAGTAATATCCAGAGTCATTACAGTCATCCAAAATGAAACAGTTTAAAAGAACTAAAGAAGCAGCATTCATGAGACAAAAAAAAGTAGCAATAACAGTTTTTATGAGACAAATCCTAGGCATCAGAACCATTCCCCTCCGAAGCGGCTTCCTCTTCAACATCCGTGGCAATGTCTTCATCATTTTGAAGGTTGTCAATGAAGATCATCAGTACAACCACCCTATCCCTTGATTTCTTCAGAAAGTTCTCATGCTTGCTAGCCAGCTTCCTTTTCTCTTTGCTCAATTCAATCAAGTGATTTGATTGGGAGACAAACTCTTGAGCAACATCCCTGACCACATTCAGCATAGTGGATTTCTTCCCAGTAGAGATGGAAGTACCCTCAGTGGAAGGAGCAGTAGAATCATTAGGAATGAAATCTTCATCATCATCATCTAGAACCACTCTCTCAGATCGAGTTGGTCCTTTTTGCTGTTTCACTGAACCACCTCCCTTTAGATATGAATGTCTATTTTCATATTTCTCATTGGTCAAGTCAACACCAAAATACTCAAAAATTCAAATTAGGAACATGCCATAAGGAAGAGCTTTGTCCTTTTCACTTCTAACAGATTCAAACATGTATCTAACCATCAAATATGCAAATGAAATTTCAGTTTTGGTGAGAAGGGCATATAAAACAAGAGTATCAGTGTAGGAAACCCTTTGATATGAGCCGCTTTGAGGCAGAATAATATGATTGACTATTCGGTGCAGTTGAGCACGCTCATATCCTAGGGCTTTGTGAGTGGGTGTAATGCCATCTATTAAAGAGATATGTTCACAAATACTAGCCAGGGCATCATTGTAAGAAACACCAACTCCTTCATCCCACTTAACTGACGTGTAGGCACAGGGCCCAACATCAGTATACTTCAAAGCATCACTGATGGTCTCATTGTTTAAAACGATATCTCGGCCCTTGACATACGAATGAGCAGTGCCCTCATGATAAGTCATGTTTGCATAAAACTCTTTGACCAACAAGGGATAAACAGGTTTTTTGATATCAAAAAGATGATTCCAGTCCAGAAAAATCAAGTTATCAACAAAAGGAAAACCTTTTCTTTTCAAAGATGGCAAATCAGCGAGAAAAGAGGAACATAGGGTACGATACTGGATAACCTTCTCATAAAAATCATTGTTCATGGCAGATTTGAATCTATAAGGGTTATAGTTCGAATGAGAAGTCAAAAAGTGAGCTTTGTGATCAAAAGGTCCAATATCTGGTTCTTTAACATTCTGGAGAAGGACTCGAGTGTTACCTCGTTGAGAGCGCATTGGAACCGACCTGGATTTTGGTTGTGTTGGTTCGGGTATGGGTTCCTCAGTCACCTGACGTTTGCCTTTGGAGGAGCCAGGCTTTGCTGAACTTGGTTTTGAGGAGCCAGGCTTGGAAGGTGTGGCCTTTGGTGGTGGCGTCGGCTTGGCAGAGGCAGGAAACCTTGGAGTGTTTTTGGTCCGAGCCATGGGGTCACAGCGAGGAGGAGAGGTAGGAGGAGAAGGAGAAGGGGTAAAGGTGCGATCTTGAGAACGAGTGGAAGGCTTTGTGGGTAGCTTGTAAATCTTTTCACGAGGAGGCCTTTTAGGAATGGTTTTCTTCCTCATTTGGTTAGTTTCAGTCTTTTGAGGAAAGAGAAGCAGTAAAGGGAGTGGAAAGAAACCGAAGAGTGTGTAGAGAAGTTATGGAGGGAAGAGAGGGAGTATTGGTAACCGTACTCAAAAAGTGGATTTCCAAAACCATGCAACTGCATCACCATTTGAAAAGACTTGAAAAGACATGACCTCATTCAAGAAAGATTTTATTTGATTTAAAATTAAAATAGGAAGTTAATTTTAAATTTTGAAAGACAATCAGAATTAAATTGAAACACCTTTTGGGCCAAAATTAAATCCATTTGAAAACTTTTGGGCCACAAAACATTTATTGAAAACCTTTTATGAAGCACACAAGTCATCAAAAATAACAAACAAGATTGTAACATTCATGTTAGGGCCTTGAGGTGATTTGGATTTAATGAAACATATAGGACAACCCAGATCCGAATTGAGGTTGGTCCAGATCAATTTTTCACTTGAAGCAAGCCCAGAACACGTTGACTTGAGGGAAACATTCATCATCTGCCCAGAATTGTCTCATACCTGTTTATGAGACAAAAAGCTCCAGCAAATACATCAGCATTTTTCAAACAAGGAATCATAACTCAAAATTCCTAGACAAGTCCTAAGCATGCAGAATCTATCCTCAGCTAATGGTTTTGTAAAAATATCTGCTAATTGCTCCTCTGATTTAACAAATTGAATACTAATATCCCCTTTTTGGACATGTTCTCTTATTGAGTGAAATTTCACTTCAATATGTTTAGTCCTAGAGTGCAAAACTGGATTTTTAGAAATATTAATGGCACTCATATTATCACACAGCAGGGGAATATTTTCAGCCTTTAATTTGTAATCAGCAAGCTGTGTTTTTAACCATAAAAGCTGAGAACAACAAGAAGAAGCAGCTATATACTCAGCCTCTGCAGTGGATAAAGCCACTGTTGTTGCTTCTTACTTGACCAAACATTTAAGGACTTTCCAAGGAAGCAGCATAAACCAGAAGTGCTCCTTCTATCAACTCTATCACCAGCAAAATCTGCATCACAATAACCAACTACAGAAAAATCATCAATCTTAGGATACCAAAGACCAAAATTGGATGTGCCATGAACATATCTAATGATCCTTTTAACTGCAGAAAGATGTGACTCTTTTGGTTTGGATTGGAACCTAGAACACAATCTAACACTTTGCACAATATCGGGTCTAGAGGAAGTTAAGTACATAAGAGAGCCAATCATTCCTCTATACCTAGTCTCATCAACATCTTTCTCAGTTTCTCCCTTATCTAATTTAGAATTAGGATGCATGGGAGTTCCCATGGGTTTGGTATTTTCCATACCAAATTTCTTAACTAATTCCTTGGCATACTTCTCTTGATGAATGAAAATACCTCTTTCAGTTTGTTTAATTTGCAGCCCAAGGAAGAAATTAAGTTCACCCATCATACTCATGTCAAATTCACTTGTCATGAGTTTTCCAAATTCAGAACAAAGGGATTCATTTGCTGATCCAAAAATAATGTCATCAACATATATTTGGACTAGAATAAAAGAATCATTAGAGTTCTTGATGAATAGAGTTGTGTCAGTGGTGCCTCTTTGAAAACCATTTTTCAAAAGAAAAGAGCTAAGTCTCTCATACCAAGCTCTAGGAGCTTGTCTTAAACCATAGAGAGCTTTAGATAGTTTGAAAACATGATCAAAATGCTCTTTATTTTCAAAACCAGGAGGCTGCTCCACATACACTTCTCTATCTATCACTCCATTCAAAAATGCACATTTCACATCCATTTGGTATAATTTAAAACCACAAAATGCAGCATAAGCTAAGAGAAGTCTTATGGCTTCCATTCGGGCAACAGGGGCAAAGGATTCATCAAAGTCGATTCCTTCTTCTTGGTCATATCCTTGTGCCACCAGCCTTGCCTTGTTCCTTGCAATGCTACCATCTTCTCCCAACTTGTTCCGGAATATCCACTTGGTGCCAGTCACTTTCTTTCCACTTGGCCTTGGAACCAACGTCCACACTTGGTTCTTTTCAAACTCAAGAAGCTCATCCTCCATAGCCTTAATCCAAGAGGGGTCACTAAGGGCTTCTTTGACGTTTTGAGGCTCTATTTGTGAAAGAAGAGCAATGTTTGAACCTTCATTTGCCTTTCTAGTGGAAGACCTAGTTTGCACTCCATGAGAGACGTCCCCAATGACAAATTCCTCAGGATAATTCTTCAAGAATCTCCATTCACGAGGTCTGGTGGACTTGGAGGCAGATTCAGTCACCAAGGGATTCTGTGTGCTGTTGTCTGCAGAATTTCCTTCAGATTCATGAGACAAAATGGAATTGTCTCTTGAATTTTCAGCATTAGCTGTTTCTGGTTCAGATTGTCCAGAATTTTCTTTTCCATGATTCCGAGCAGTTTCATCCTCATTTTGAGCTTGATTTCCTGCATCACCATCTTCCAAAATGCTTTGCACCAAGTTAGTATCACAGAATGTAACATGTATGGACTCTTCAATAATTCTAGCATCTTGATGATAAACCCTATATGCTTTACTAGTTGAGGAATATCCTACAAACAAACACTCATAAGCCTTTGGATCAAATTTTCCCAAATTTTCTTTGTTATTTAAAACAAAACATTTGCATCCAAAGATGTGCAAGTAATCTAAGTTTGGTGGGTAGCCTTTCCAAAGTTCATAAGGGGTTTTCTTCAAAAATTTCCTTATGATTGTTCTATTTAAAATGTGGCAAGCTGTGTTAACCGCTTCAGCCCAAAGGAATTTTGGAACATTGCTCTCACAAAGCATAGCTCTTGTCATCTCTTGTATGCTTCTATTTCTTCTTTCCACAACACCATTTTGTTGTGGTGTTCTTGGACAAGAGAAGTTGTGAGATATTCCAAATTCCTCACAAAAGGATTCAAACAAATTATTTTCAAATTCAATTCCATGATCACTCCTTATAGAAGAGATTTTCAAATCCTTTTCATTTTGAATTTTCTTGCAAAAAGGTTCAAAGGCCGAAAAGGCTTTATTTTTGTGTGCAAGAAATAAAACCCAACCAAACCTAGTGTAGTCATCCACAATTACTAAACCATAATGTTTACCACCTAGGCTTTGAGTTCTTGTTGGACCAAATAAATCAATGTGTAGCAACTCAAGTGGTCTTTTAGTAGAGATGTCTTCCTTTGGTTTAAAAGAACTTTTTGTTTGTTTTCCCATTTGGCAAGCATCACAAGTGATGTCTTTGTCAAACTTTATCAAAGGAAGACCTCTTACTAATTCTTTCTTTACAAGTTTGTTTATTTGAAACATACTTGCATGGCCCAATCTCTTGTGCCATAACCACTTTTCAGATTCTTTAGAGTGAAGACAAGCTACATTTTGATTCTTTAGTTCATCAAGAGTAAGTCCATACATATTATTGAAACGCTTGGCAACAAACATCACTTCATTTGTCTTTTCATTAACAACACAGCATTCAAGCCTTTTGAAAACAACTAAATATCCCAAATCACACAGCTAACTTATACTTAAAAGATTGTGCTTTAAACCACATACCAAAAGTACATCATCAATGAAAGTAGATTGCTCATTACCTACTTTTCCAACAGCAATGATTTTACCTTTACCATCATCTCCAAAGGTCACAAAACCTCCATCATACTTATTTAGTTTGATGAAGTAGGTTGACCTTCCAGTCATGTGCCTTGAACATCCACTATCCATGTACCACATGTCCTTTTTGTTCTTGGATGCTAGGCAAATCTGCATGATGAGTTTCAAGTAGCCTTAGGTATCCAAATTAATTTGGATCCTTTGAAGTTAATCCATCTTGGTTGCCCAAGTGCATTGATATCACAAACAACATTGTAGACTTTGTTTCCTACAACTCTCTTTTCAATGAAGCATTGTGCATATGAGTGACCAAATTTCTTGCAATTAGCACAATGATTTTCTGGTGTGTGTTGCTAAAACTGATGTGAGTTATATTGCTTGAAATGATTAAAGCTTTGAAATTTTCTGGTTCTTGGAGGAGATGCATTTCTTTTGACAAACTGATTTTTAGTAAAGTTATTCCTCTTTGCAAAAGCATTTTCACCAGAATTTTTTTGAATATTTTTGCCTTTCGAGAATGAGGTTTTGTTGTAAAAAGTTGGTTTCTTGAAAGCAGCCTCATTTTTCGAAATATAACCCAAACCTGGCCGGTTTGAACTCGGTTCAGTTTTTAGTGAAGGGTCAGTTTCACTTGTGTATACTTCATCAAATTTTTCTTCAATTGTAGGAGCATTTTCAATACCAGATTTGTTTGGTATGGTTTTGGTATTTGATGAAGAAGCCACAAACTTTATAGAGGAAATATTAGAAAATGCATCTTCCTTGGCTATGTAGCCTAAACCAGATTTTTCAAACAATGGTCTTTGACTTGCAAGTAATTTGTCCAAGTTACTAGAACCTTGAGCAAATTTTGCTAAGTCACCATTCAGCCTTTTAACCATATCATTTAATCTTTTATTTTTAGCAATTAACTCATGTGAAGGATCCACAATGTGCTTTCTTTTTAATTTTTCAAGTTCAGATTTTAGAAATTTGTTTTCTTCAATGATGTCTAAAGCACATTCAGTTTCCTTCACTTTTTCTTTTAAAAAGTCATTTTCAGCTCTTAACACATCTCTTTCAGATCTGCATTTATTATATTTATCAAGCAGTTTTGATGTGTTTAAAGTGAGATCATCAATAATAACATGCAAATCCTCAATGGTCAAATCATAATAGTTTACCTCATCAAGATTGTTGTTTCCAGCCATGAAGCAGTCTTTGTCATCTCCTTCAGATTCTTCTTCTTCATTTGAGTCATTCTCAAGATCCTCCCAAGCTGCCATGAGTACTCTCTTCCTTTCCCTCTTGCCTTTGTCCTCCTTTTTGAGCTTTGGACAGTTTGATTTGAAGTGTCCAGCCTCCTTGCAATGATGGCATGTCACCTTGCTCAAGTCCATCTTTTGCTCCTTTGAACTTGAACCCTTGTATTTGCCCTTGCTTTTCATCATCCTTCTAAATCTCCTAGCAAAAAACAAAAGTTCGTCATCTGAAATACCATCACTAGACTCACTCTCTTTTGGTTCTATTTGTGACTTGAGGGCTATTCCCTTTTTCTTTGAGTCTGTGTTTATGTGTGTGGCTTCATAGGCAAGGAGTTTTCCTCTCAGCTCATCATAGGTTATGGGACTTATGTTGTTACTCTCGGTTAGGACAGTGGCAGTGCTTTCCCACTCTTTTGTGAGGCTTCTAAGGAGTTTTCTCACCAAGGTTTGTTCTGCATAGTTTGTACCCATAGCATCAAGGTTGTTGATTATGATTGAGAATCTCTCAAATGCTTCATCAATGCTTTCTCTATCCTTCATGCTAAACATCTCATACTCTTTTCGCAGCATATCAATCCTCGTTTCTTTGACTTGTTTAGTGCCTTCGTGTGTAACCTGGAGTTTTTCCCAGATTTCTTTGGCTGTCTTGCATCTAGACACCTTCCGGTACTCTTCAAAGCTGATAGCACAGTGAAGAAGGTTGATTGCTTTAGCGTTCAGCTCTATCTTCTTCTTGTCATCTTCATTCCATTCAGCTTCTTCTTTCGGAGTCACCACTCCATCAGCACTTGTTTTTGTTGGGATCTTGGGACCACTCACAATGATCTTCCATAAGTTGTAGTCAATGGATTGGATGAAGATCCTTATCCTTTCTTTCCAGTAGGAATAGTTCTTTCCGTTAAAGAAAGGTGGCCGGTTGTTTGACTGGCCTTCAGTGAGGGTGTAGGCAATTGTGGTTGTGCCCAGATTGTTCGCCATTGGATCTTTGCTCCAAGCGGTTAAGCTTGATTCTTGAGACCTTAGCTCCTGATACCAATTGAAGGTTGTGGTAGGCTTAGAGAAGGGGGGTTGAATCTATGCCTTCCTTTTTAGTTGCTGTTATTACCTTTTTTAACAAATATGCAATTCTGATTCTGTTTGAACTCAGCAGCGGAAATTTATGAGACAATTTATTTTGGTCTCATGAATATCAGAAAACAGAACACAGTAGAGAAGAGAAAAGCTAACACCAGCATGTATCCTGGTTCGGTTGCCTTGTGCTATGCAACCTACATCCAGTCTCCTCCACAACTATGGAAGAATTTCACTATAGTTAACAGTATTACATACACCAATAACTCAGGATTGACCCAATCCTTTCACACTCAAGTTCTAACCTAACTTGACCTTGGCTATGCTAATACCTAACTATTCACTCTTAGTGCTAACCCAACTAAGAAAGGGATACCTCACAGGTACAAGATACAAGACATAAACACACCTAAAGAAATCTGAAAATAACTCTAGGCTTTTCTCTCAAGTGTTTCACTCAGCCTTTTTCCACTCATGGCTTTTTTACTTGAGTTTTCTCACAATGCCTTTTCTCACTAGAAATTACAGAATGATAAACATTGAAAAGAACATTACAATCAGTAAAACATGAAGGAGATTGACTTCATCAACAGCCTCTGTGCTATGCGAAAAACCAGATTAGCAAGCCTCTGATTCAGTTCTTCATACTGGCGGAATGCACCTTTGATTAGGTTACACTGTCCAGTTAGTTGAACTTCTTCAAAGAACTCTCTTAGAACAATAACCTCTATTCACTGGTTTTCTCTCCTTGCTTTCTGAATGAACAGCAAGCTTCTTATATCTCCTTGCATGTGGCTGAGTTCTTCTTCCAAGGTTAACACCTTGAGCCTTGAGCTTCACCAACCCACAAGCTTACTTTTTCTTCTCAAGCATCAAAGTAGAACCTTTGCTTCTGACTTCTCCAACTTGACCGAAAGCCACAAAACAGTAACAATAGAAATCTTCTTATGGTCAACTTGATCTTAGCCATTGAAAAACTACTTGGTCCCCAAGTATCACTTGTGACCGTAGATGTGAAGCAGAATAGGGCAGAGAACAACTTTTCCTTGAATGCCATTTTCGGGTAGTGCAGAGAGTTGGGAAGAAGGGATGAAGATCTGATGCATGCAAGATGAGATGGATTACCTTTCTTAAGCTTGATTTAGTTTGGATTTTCTGTTTTAGCTTCTGTGCTTCAAGCTTCAACTCTCTCTTTCTTGCTTCTTTGGTTACTGGCTTAGGGAGAAAGCTTTTTCTCTCTTTCTCTTTCTTACTTTTCTGATGCCATGATTTGACTTGATTAGAGAGGAGAGGAACGTTGCTCACTTTGGAGGAGTGAAGAATTCAATCTTACAAGAGAAGCTTTGTGGGATGGATACGGGTTTGGATTATGTAACCCGTTTGGCCCGATTTGATTTCTTAGGCTTCTTTCTTTGCTTTTGCTTGGGCTTTTAATTTTTGCTTTCAGCCCAATATTCTTTGCTGATTTCTTTTTATTTCATTTGGGCTATTAACATTTGGCCTGCAACAATAAATAATTAGTTAATAAGTAAATATAATTAATCAACACTAATTATTTATTTTGCCCAAAAATAATGTTTGTCATCACTAATTAATTTAGTTAATTTCTTAACTCAACAACATTCATAACCCAGCAGTCAAATTTCTGACTAATCAATGCTGCTGCAAACCTGAGAAAGCACTCAAATATATTGAAAATAAAATTTAGGAACTACCAAATACTAGAGCAATTAGGAATAACTAAATGTCTATTTATAAAAAGAAAATAAAACGATAGAAAAATTACCCTCCAAATCCAGCTCGCATGTCCATAACATTTCTCATTCTCATCTCTTTCCAGCGTAAAGTATCAACATATTGTCCTATTATCTCATTCCAATATTTCGATTCTGCCTTAAAAAGCTCTGCTCTGGATGCGAAGGCATCAAATTTTATGCTTTGAAACCTATCAGGCGGAGTTTGCAAACGAGCATCATTGAATCATTGAATCAAAGGAATTAGCTCATTTTAAAACAGAGATGTGGCATCAGACAGCAAAATGAGCACATAAGAGTTCATTGTTAACCAAAATCGGCAATGAGAATTTACACAGCAGCAGTGTAAAACATCAGTCTCAGCAATTTCCATTAACCAACCCTAATCCTAACAACTCAAGAATAATTGAACAAACTAAATATAATGAACTACAAACAGTGATTGCACAAACAGCAGCATTAAGCAAGCAAGACCTAATCCACTATCCACGCCAGATTCTCTAACAACCTAATGTAACTAACTAATCTAACCAAATTGAAATTAGCTAAACAAAACTAACTAAACAATATTAATTAACTAATTGCAATAACAGAGTGAATTAAACAAAGAGAAAGAAGATCTGGGAAGCACAGGGGTGGTAATGAGAGAGAGAGGAAATGATGGTTGGACCCTAGTAGCGACGGTGGTGCACCGGTAGAGAGGCGGCGGCGCGGCGGCAGTGGGTCGCCGAGAAGGTTGTCGCGGACGAACGGTAGGTGGAAGGAGGGTGAGAGGAGAGAGAGACTAATGGGAGTAAGGGAGTGAGAAAGGGAAGAAGACGCGAAAAGAGAAGAAGGAGGAGGTCGCCGGCGTTGATGGTGGCTGACGGAGGCGCCGCCGTGCGGTGGTGATGAAGGCAGGGGCCAAGGAAGAAGAATGGAAGGGAAAAAGGACGAAGGAAGAAGAAAAAGAAGAGAAATTCGAAATAGGATTGGGGGAGGTTACAAAAATGGCATCATTTTTGTCTCCAGGGACTTATATGTCCTGTTACGAAATGTCCATGCCACCTGGCCTCCGTTATGGCCACCTCAGCGCCACCTCTTTCAGCTCATCCTTTTCCGTTCAGTGCAAACGGCTGAATTCAACGGAAGGACATAAATGTCCACATTTTTCAAGGGTCAGGGGCTTAAATGTATTTTCTATTCCTTGAGGACGAAAATGTCTACGAAAACAAAAGTTAGGGACGAAAATGTCCTTTACTCAAAATTATATGTTAAAGAAGTGAAAAACGTAATGCATGCTTGCGTTAATTTTTGTTCAACTTGTGCCAATTTAGTTGAATTTAGGTTATGTATGATGAAAAAAATATTAAAAGTAGTTCTTAAAAAAGTAGGGATCGGAGATCTTTTTATCATGATTTTTTCACTAGTTTAGATTCTATATTCTTATGGTGTGATGCACATATGATTGAAATTTACGTTATTAGTATGTTCATTGTGAAAATATTGAATCAGTTATTATGAATCAGTTATTATGTATAATTAGTTCATTAGTTGATTAAGTAAAAATATTTATATTTTATTATTCCGATACATTATTATTGTTGTTGTTATTATTAAGGCTATGCTACACATCCAAATTTTATCTAAGTAGGCCTAACACTAACAAAAATTACTCTCATTAAAAGAGCGTCATTAGACGTGCTTTATTTTTTTCTCCTCCCCCGCGCTTCTTCTTCTTCTCCATCTCCCCTGCGCTTCTTCTTTTTCTTCTTCTTCTTCTTCTTCTTTCAAATACATGCATACGTCATTTTCTTCTTCTTTCAAATTCACGTATCCTCCTCCTCTTTTCCTTCTTCGCGCACGCAGTTTCTTCTTCTTCTCCTCTTTTGTTATCGTCATTACCAACAACACAAACATTATTTTTTCAATTGAATTGAATGGAATGCAATTGCTAAATTGAATTGAATTGAATTGAATGGACGCAGGACGCAGGTGTTCTGAATTTGAATTGAATTGATAATCTCTAAATTGTAGACGTGTTTCGAATTTGATTTTATATAATGGGCAAGTCTGCATATGACCTGTTCGAATTGAAGCTCGAGGTTGAGATAAGTAAAAGGACTTCAATCAGGTTTCCTTCGCTACCTACTCTTTCTGCAATTCGTGTGAGCCTTACCCTTGTGGTGTTGTTCCTCTTTGTTGTATCCATGAGGAAGATTTATGTGTGCAAAAGTAGGATTCAAAATTAATAAAGAAAATAGTATCACCACCACCACCATCGTCAATAGGAACAATATAATGGCATTGATGATGAAGTTCTAATAGGTTTAATGTTCAAGTTTTCAGTGTTCTTTTGTTTCTCTGTCTTTCTAGTTCAAGGTGTGGTGCTTGATTTTGTGGATTTCTTTTATTTCAAATGGGGTTAATGGAAATCATGTGAACTGGTTCTTTTATGGTGGTGAGTGGGGAGTGAAATTGTGGCAATATAGTTAGCAGTGGATGTGGCAGAGGTGGTGGGAGGTGAGGTGATCAGTGGAGAGAGAAGGGTGAGGGAAAGAGATGATGATGAAGGGTATTTTAATCCAAGAACTAGGGAAAGGATGATTTTATAACGTTTTGTAATATTGAGGATGATTTTAATAACAAAAAAAGGTCGGGGACAATTTTGATTTTGACCTCAAACCTTAGGGATGAAAAAAGTACTTAACCCTAATAATAATAACAGTTATACTACACATACAAGTCTTTTTATCTTACAAGTCTTACAAGTTGGGCCAAACCCAACAGAAGCTACGCTCACCCACAAAAGCGTGTTAACACGCGCATCACGTTTCCAAAGCACTCCTTCACCCATAGTTATCAAACCCGGCTCGACCCGGCCGGTTCGACCGGAAACTCGGTCACCCGGTCACCTGGTCGAGCCGAACCACTCGTTGAACCGGCCATGCAATGAACCCGGTGGAACCCGGTTCGACTCGACGGGTTTTGATGAAAACCGGTGACCCGGCCGGGTAATTTGACTCGGTCCGGGTGGTGAAATTTTTTTTTTTAAATCGTTAAACGGCGTCGTTCCAATTCATCCCCCCTTCGTTGAAACTGTGATGAAACCCTAGGCTAATCCCCCTTCCCCCAATTGCCTCTAAATCCCTAATGGCTGAGACTCTGAGTGTCTAAGTTCATCAATCGGCAGTCCATTACGACCTCACCCTCACCGTCACGGCCTCACCCTTGTCACTCTGTCGTCACCCAGTCTCGGCCTCACCTTGTCGTCTCGGCCTCACCTCGTCGTCACTCTCAGTCTCGGCCTCACCTCGTCGTCACTCTCAGTCTCGGCCTCACCTCGTCAATGGCAGAAAGTGTTCATCAAAAAGCTCAGAAAGCTCAAAAAGCGTTCATCTTCTGCGGCCTCACCTCTCCGTCACTCTCAGTCTCTGCTCCCTCGGGTCATTTGGGTGGAAGTGGTGGTCGTCAGAAAGCTCAGAAAGCATTCATCTTCTGCCTCAGTGCCTCTGCTCCCTCAGGTCAGTTGCTGTTGTATTTGATTTTTAGAGTTGTTGAACCTGAGCATATGTTAGTTGCTATTGACCTATTGTTATGGAATCTGGTAGATAAATTTGATATTTTAGAGTAGTTGTTGAAGTTGGGCGAATTTTAGTTAAAATTGTTCTTGAATTTGGTAGTTGCTGCTGTTGTATTTAGTTTTTTAGGATTGTTTGTTGCTGGTTGCTGGTTGCTGTTTTGGTATTTGGTAATCGGTATAGAGCTGTTGTATTTTCCCTATTGTATTGTTGCTGGTTGCTGTATTTTCCTTTTCCTTGTTTGTTGCTGGTTGCTGTGTTGGTATTTAGTTTTTTAGTTGCTGGTTGCTGGTTGCTGCTATTATATTTACTGTGGGTTTTTAGAGTTGTTGTTGTTTATAGCTGGTTTGTTTAGAGTTGCTGTTAGTTGAATCAGTGAACTTTGGTGAAATGGTGGTGGTTGCTGTGTTACTTAAAAACTGATTTAAGCAAATCTTTTGTTGCTAAAAATATTTTTGGTTTTTCTTGCTAGAATTTTAAAAATGTCTTCATCTCAAACACCATCAGAAACGCCACCATCTCAAGAACAACCATCATCAGCAACTCCTACCCCTGATCTTAATACGAATTATTCTTGATATTGATTTGTCAAAATACACAAATGTAGATCAATTAAATTTGGAAGATGACCAAGATAATGATGGACCAAGTAACAGCGCTATGGAAGATATAGATGCAAATCAAAATGAGAGAAATGTTGATCAAGCTCCTAATTTGTCCTATGAAGATGTTGATGCCGATTTTGAGCTCACCCCTTGGACTTGATTCAATGATTGTGTTATCTTTAACTTGCTCTATTTGATTTAAATTGAGAACATATTTTATACTAGAGACTAGTTTATTAACTCTTCTTTTAGATTATTAGTTATGTTTAAGACTTGTTATTTGATTATTAATGTTTGTAAGACTCGCATTTTAAGTTTTAAGACATTATTTTAATTTTATTAATATAATTTTATATTTTTTTAGTTATGACCGGGTTAACCGGGTGAATTAGTGACCCACCGGTTGAACCAGTAATCCGGTGACCCGGTCATATGACCGGGTTGATTACCGGTTCGGTTCTGATAACTATGCCTTCACCATTATGAACGGCTCTTCTTCTTCTTTCTCGATGAAAACCGCAACTGTCATTTTTTCTTCGTGTTTCTCTTCCTCCTCTTCTTCCTTCTTCTTCTCCTTCTTCTTTGTGTTTCTCCTCCTTTTTCTTCGCGTGTTTCATCTTCATCGTCGTGTTTCTCCTCCTTCTTCTTTTGATTTTACAACATTATATATTTTTTTCTTCTTTGTTTGATTTTTTCTCCCAAAAAGAATTATGAGAATATGAAATAAGAAGATGAAGAAGAAGAAATATCAGAAGATGAGGAGGAGAAAGAGAAAGAGTTCTGAATTATGCAGAACTTATCAGAATAAAAATATACCCAAATATCTTCGTGTTACACCCAAATATCTTCGTCTTACACCCAAATTTGCTGCAAATACAGAAATAAGTTATGCTACGTGTACACTAAAATCAACCACCAAAGTCAGCCACCAGTATAAAATACATACTAGAATACAAATATACATTGAAAATAAATTAAAGCACACATGTATTTATACACAAATACATTGGTGGCTGATTTTAGTGGCTAATTTTAGTGTACAAATACTATTTTTGTACAGAAAAATATTTCCTCTAATGCTGTATTTTTTTCTTCTTCTTCTTTTCCTTATTTCTTTCTTTCTTTCTTTTAGTTAAATGAATGTAAATTCATTCTCTTCCAATTAATTTTGCAGCATTATATGTTTCTTCTTCTTCTTTGTTTAATTTTTTTGTTTTTATTCTTGTTAAGAGAGTAAAATAAGAAGAAATTTAAGAAAGTAAAACAAAAACGAAAAGATGAATAAGAAAAGAAGAAGAAGATGGTGATGATGATGGAAAAAAAAAGAAAAAAGCAGCAGAAGATGAGGAGGAGGAAGAGGAAGAGTTCTGAATTATGCAGAACTTATCAGAATAAAAATACACCCAAATATCTTCGTGTTACACCCAAATATTTTCGTTTTACACCCAAATTTGCTGCAAATACAGAAATGAGTTATGCTACGTATATACTAAAATCAGCCACCAAAGTCAGCCACCAGTATAAAATACATACCGGAATACAAATATACATTGAAAATAAATTAAAGCAGACATATATTTATACACAAATACATTGGTGGTTGATTTTAGTGTACAAATAGCATTTTTGTACAGAAAAATATTTTCTTTAATGCTGCATTTTTTCTTCTTCTTCTTCTTTTCCTTATTTCTTTCTTTCTTTTAGTTAAATGAATGTAAGTCCATCATTTTTCAAGTAATTTTGAAGCATTATGTATTTCTTCTTCTTCTTTGTTTGATTTTTTTGTTTTTATTCTTGTTAAGAGAGTAAAACAAGAAGAAACTTAAGAAGGTAAAACAAAAAGAAAAAGATGAATAAAAAAAAAAAAAAGATGGTGATGATGATGAAAAAAAAGCAGCAGCAGAAGATGAGGAAGAGTTTTGAATTATGCAGAACTTATCAGAATAAAAATACACCCAAATATCTTTGTTTTACACCCAAATATTTTTGTGTTACACCCAAATTTGCTGTAAATACAGAAAAATATTTTCTCTAATGCTACATTTTTTTGTTCTGAATTGAACCACACCTCAGCCATTTGATTGGATTCAAAAATAATAATAAATTTTGTTCTGGTTCAATTGATAATCTGAACTTGAATTATTCATTATATTCAACAACGAGATAATTGATGATGGAGGAGAAAGAAAAAGAAAGGAAGAGAAGAAAATCCAATGAAAAAAGAAGGAGGAAGAGGCGGAGGAGGAAGAGGTGGTATTGATGACGACGATAACAAAAAAGAAAAATAACGAAGAAGAAGAAGAAGAAACGTGCAAGAAGAAGAAGAAGAACGTGCAGTAACATGAAGAAGAAGAAGAAGAAGAAGAAGAAGAAGAAGAAGAAGAACGTGCGCGCATTGATTGAAAAATTTGTTAAGGAGGAGCGTGAAACATACGCGCCATAAGAGGCACGTTTTAGGAGTAAGTGAATTTCAGGACTTGTAAGACTTGTATAGCAAAAAGACTTGTATGTGGAGATTAATTCTTGATTAAATTATAAGAATCTACAAAATAATTAAGTCCTATAAATAAAGTTTTAGTACAAAAAATATTAAGAATCTTAATTTATCCTCTTAATTATCATTTTAAGTATTGTCTTAATTTTAAATAAAATTTTTATTTTTTATTTTCTAAATCTAACTTAAATATTTAAATTTTTACTCATTTAAATATTAGAAATATAATTAAAAGGACTTATTAAGAATTTAAGATCTTCAAACACTCTTTAACTTTCTTTGACACAAGAACATCTCTTTTCTTTTTAATTTTTCATTTTTATTTTCAATTTCCCCCTCACCTCAGAGTCTTGTTTGGTTGTCATTCCATTCAAACCATACCACCACCAATAGCTCACTAAATAAAACCACACACACTCTCTCATAAACAGTTTCTGAGGAAAAGAATGATGATCATGCCTGTGAGAAGAACACTACTTCTCAAGTTGATTGCATTGAGAAGGAGACGACTCTGGAAACTCCAAACAAACATCTTGAATTTTTCATTCATGGTGATGATTGCAGGTTGATTCCTGTTGAATTTGACTCTGCTACCACAGAAGATTCAAATCAAAGTAGGTATAAGGCCAACGGCGACAATTTTATTCTGGATTTTGACACAAGTGATGATGCTAAAGCTGCGTCGGTTATTGAGAATTGGCACATTTCTGAGGAGAAAATTGTGGCAGGATTTTCATGCCAAGAGAATACAAAGGCCTTCAAGGTCAATGAGATTGAATCAATTCAATTACAAGAAGAGGAACAACATTTGGAGCAAGATTGTCAAGATGTGAAGATTGTTGAAACCATTGAAGATTTGCACAAGGATGATAATGCTGAACCAAACATGGAAAGAAGAGATGGAGAATCATGTTCAGATGTTTCAACAGGTTACATGTTAGTTGTTATTCTATTCTCTTACTTGATTTTCTATGTTTATTGAATGAGTATCAAAGCCAAGATATTGTCTTGGATACAAGTCAAAGGATACAAGAAGATCCATCTACTAGCACAGTCAGTTATCAACTCCAGGATCATAGTGGTAAGCCTTAACTTCTTATCTCGTTCTTGTTAGAAATTTTTTCATTCTATTTTGTGACATTTTTCAATTCAATATATATGTAGGCCATGAGAAATTAGAAGAATTTGTGGAATTCAAAACCATGTCACTTGAAGTGAGAATGCCAACAGTAAATAACCATTTTTCGGAGTCTTCTGAGATTCATGAGAATGAGGAAGAAATGGTGGTCGTTGTCTGGTCTTCGTCTGCGCAGTGGTCTGGTCGCCATCATGCTCAACTGTTCTTCGTCATTGTCTGCCTAGACTGCTCAGATTGAAGGTCAGTGCTTATTATTAGGGCTTGTCCTTTGTTTTTTTAATGTTTTGTTCAGAAGTGAGAACAAAAATTTAGGATTTTGCTAGTGCTACTTAGATTTTTTTTTTGAATTTTTTATTTTGGTTCTTTGTTTTTCGGTTTAGGATTCTGCTACTGTTAGTACTATTCAGATTAAATTGTTGAATGATTAACTCCGCTCTTTGCTGTTGTGTTGTACTCTGATTTGTTGCTTTTTTTTGTGTGCTATGTAAAAATAATTGTGCTGAAATCTTAATAATCTTGGTTAACTTTTGGAAAAGTTTGTTAATTTTTGCATAAAATTATGCTAAAATTTTGTTAAAATTGTGATTAGTCTGATGTCTGTTGAAAAGATTGCTAGTTTGGTTTTTTCCTTTTTTTTGTGTTGCGTTGAAAATAATTGTGCTAAGACCTTGATAATTTTGATTAATCTCTAGAAAAGTTTGTTAACCTTTTCATAAAATTATGCTCAAATTTTATTAAAATTGTTATCAGTATGTTGTTGAAAATATTGCTAATTTTTGTTATATGTGTGTATCCCAATTGTCGTATGAGAAACAGTAACAATGAGGTGATATTTGAGTGTGATGACCCGTTACTATTGCGCACTCGGCGAGTAAGTTCGTTGTCGGAGTTGAGGAGTCTAATATTGAGTAACCTTGGTGGTTTAGGGAGAAAAGAGATTAGAAAGGTGGGGTATAGGTTGCTAGTACGATTGGAAAATATAGTTTTTCAGTTTCGACTCCATGGAGATGAGCATGTGCGCCTCATGTTTGACATCCATGGGAGAATTATGGCGGAACAAGTAATGGCGCTTTCCGTGGAGATTCGTGATGTTGGTGGCAGTGGATCCGTCCACTCGACCTTTGTGCAGGATGACCCACCTCTTGCATTCCATTGATTCATGTTGCTAGTCCAGTGAAAGACATAGATGTGGATGATAAAGATTCCGGCGAGGAATATGTTGTGGATAGCAATGATAGTGGTTCTTCTGAAGATGATGATGAGGAGGAGTTTGTACTAGAGACGCGGATCAATGCAGCGGCGCGCTATGTTTTGCCTCCCCCCACCCAATTCTTGCGCTATCCGATGTACCAAGTCACTATCTTGATGCATGAGAAATCTTCGTTTTTCAACACCAGAAAAGACGATTACAACCGAGACGATGGGATGGAGTTTCGGGTCAGTCACAGATTAAAAAGCAGAGATGCAGTAACGCAAGGTGTGAAGAACTACATCATTCGTAGAAGTGCTGAGTACTGAGTTGTCGAATCGGACCGATTAAAATACCATGTGCATTGTTGCCAATCTGCAACTAGATGTCCCTGGAGTCTCCGTATAGCCCTCCGACAGAATTTCGGATATTAGTGAGATCAAGTTTAATTGTGGCGTTTTTACCCATTTATCATTGTTATATCTGGTGTAGTTTTTAACCATAAATATTTTATTTCGTTAGGGAGGTCCAGAGGGTTGGTAAAGCGCATACGTGTTTAGCACCCACCATGTCTTAAGACCATTGACAGTTGGACATCACCCTTATCTGCAATGGCATCCTGCTGTTGATACAGTCCAACCCATCCGTCAGCATCCCGGTCCTGCTGAACCACTGGAGGCCTGTCACCAAGTAGTCGTTCCACCAACTCCCAGATCTCGATGTCATATCATCTGTAGAAATCATGGAAACACCCCCACTAACTCTCCATGCGCGCGTAACCCGATGTGGTACACAATGTCCTGCAGAGTGATGGTGCCCTCACTCCATGGTAGGTGGGACGTGTGGGTCTTCAGACGTCAGCGCTCCATGAATGTTGTGATCCGGGAGTTGTCAAAGACAAAGTCCCTGAGAGACACCGTGTCGCTAAAGTCAACCTCCTTCAAAAATGGGACGATGGCATCCAGTGATACAAGTGTGTGACTCACTCGCTGAGGAAGAAGTAGGCGAGACATCTAACAAAAAATAAATTATCACAATTAAAAAAATAAAATCCCAATAAGCATTGACATAACAAATTGAGTTAATAATTACTAAGTTAATTAATTAACATCTTCTCAATAGGTTAATTAAAATAAAAATATTTACTAAAGTAATTAATAATCTAATTAATAATTTTTTACTTAATAATTTAATTTAGGTAAATACAAAATTACATAATTGTTTACTTAAAAAATAACTTCTACTTGGATAATTAATAACTAAATTCATAAATTAAGAAACATATACTTAATAAATTAACTTCAAAGAAAACATTTATCATAATATTTAATATTTAAATTAATAATTATGTACTTAATAATTTAACTACAAAAGAATCATAACCACATCCCTAAAATCATACTTTATCAGTGACTTTTTACTGACTATACATTTAGCCACCTAAACCATAAATTGTATATTAATTCTTGGCAAGTATCCTGACCATGACTATACATATATGCGATAACATAAACATGAAGATAACAAAACTAACCGCGAAGTCGGCTGTCCTGGCGACATGCCATGTCACATTCAGTCGATTGATGTCCGGATCACGTACATCTGCACGCGCCATCCATCTTAGAGTTACTTAACAATATGGTCAGAAAAGAATAAAAGAGAGAAAAAAGTAGTTGAAAAGTTGAAAATGGGGCTCGAAACATTGCTCTCAACGACATGTATATATAGGCCGCACCCAGACTTATCTCATTTATAGTGTAAACGAGATAAGTTTACACATATCTCGTTTACACTATAAACGAGATATACACATGAATGGCTCTATCTTATACTCTTATCTCATTTACAGTATAAACGAAATATGTGTAAACTTATCTCGTTTACACTGTAAACGAGATAAGACATGTTACGTATTTTCGTAATTATTTTTAAAATGATTTATTTTAGTAAATAAAATATTTTTTATTTATTTAAAAAATCTCATATTCTCATATTTACTTACCTGCCAAGACTCACTTCTCCAAATCCCCTGTGATCTCGATATCTCGCTTTGTCCAACACCAGAACGGCAACGTACTTCTTTGTCTAGCTTTATTCCCATCTTTTCACTGCGGCTACTGTTACGTCTTCTCTTTCCATCGTCGCTGTAACTATGTAATGTCTCTCAATATCTTGATTTTGATTAATTGATTATTGAATATTGATTACTTTTTTTGTTAAGAATATAGATTAATTCAATTTTTAAATTTCTATCATTTTTTTATTAGTTCTGGTCATAGTTTTAAAAATCGAACCAGATCGGTTGATTCAACTGGATTAACTAGAAATCGGTCACCAAATTGATTCGATTAACCTCATAAATTGTCTAGTAAAAAATCGATCAGAGAAGCAGTCAAACCGACAATTAATTGATAAACCGCCAGGACTGGCCGGTTTTTTAAAGAGTTTCCAGTCCGGATATCCAAACGACGCCGTTTTAAAGGTCCTTCTTATGCGAGCCAGTCCCACTCCCACCCCTCTTGGCCTCTCCTCAGTCCTCTCTGAAACTGAAGAAAGTTTGAAATTGAAAGAAAAAGAACCCTAACAACCCACCGCCACCGCAGACCCCACAGCCCCGCATCGTTGTCATCGCCGAATCCTTCTCTCCCTTCTCTCTCTCGGTCGCCCTCTTTGTCTCTCTGTCGCCGCTTCGTCGCTCCTCGTCGTGGGTCGTCGCTGCTTCTCCCTTCCTCCCCTGCGTCGTTTCTGCTTCTCTTCTCCACACCGTGTCTCGCCGTTGTTGCTTCTCTTTTTCGTGTGGTGTCTCTCAGTCGCAGTTTATCTCCATGACCAAATTTTTCAAAATTTCAACCCTCAGGTCTCAAGTCTCAGACTAACTCTCTCTGACTCTATCTCTCTGACTCTATCCCTCTGAAATTTGAAATTTATTCTGAATATGCATATGATGTATTATTGATGATTCTGAGTTTTGAGATATTAATTTTTTGAATTTTTATTTGAATTCTGTCGTAAATTCAATAGTTTAATTTATTAATTCTGCTGAGATTGATTTTTAAATCTAATCTGTTTTACTTGTTATTTTGGTGAATTGTTGTTTTTCTCTTATTGATTCAAAATAGAAACATTGCCACGATTTTACATTGAGTTGTTTATGCTGATTTTGGATTGGTGATTCTGGTTGCTGATCTTCTGATTCTGAATTGTTGATGGTGCTATGGTGCATGCTTCATTGCATTGTGCTGGACTGCTGAATCTTTTCTGATTTTGAGATGTTTATGGTTTGATTCTGATTGTTTCGCTGCATTGTGTTTATGTTGGAATTTTTTTGTGTATGCTGTTTTTTTTTTATATTTTGTTGTTGATTATTTGTGAATTTTTAATCATAAATTATGAAATATTGTAAAATTTTAAAATTTATCAGCTTAAAAATTATTAAATTTAAAAATTTAAAATTATATATTAAATTTTTTATAATTTTATCATATATTTAATTAAACTGGTTGAACCCTGATTGAATTCCGGTTGAACTTTTGAACCATTGAACCAGTCACTCTACTGGTTCATTGACCGGTTCGGTTCTTGCAACCTTGGTTTTGGTGTTTTGCCTCTTTATGAGGTGAAAATACAATTTGTGATTAAGCTTGATACATAGAGCCTTAATTTGCTTATGTATGATTAAACCTTGTTAATTTATTTAAGGACGAACTAATTAACATTCTGGAGCCTTAATTTGCTTGTCATTGGAATTTAATTAAAGATAAACGGAAGGAGATAGCCAGATAGGCCTTAGTTTGCTTCTGTTTTGCTTGCCATTTAGGTTCACTAATTCATCTTCATTAAACACAATGCAATAGTTCCTTTCACTGCCTTGCATGTAATTGTTTGTAGTTCTTGATTTATCTTTTGTTCCTCTTTGGATCTTCGACAGACATTTCAGATGCCGAACAACTGTAGTATGTGCGCTGAGTAAAAGCATTTGCTTCATTGTTACATGTTATTTTCCTTTAAATTTCTTGCTTTCCTTTGAATTTGGACATTAATGAGAATTCAGAATTGTCAATATTTGAAGAAAATTGTCAAAGTCTTATTACATTTTTCTCCATGTCTGGACAATACAATCAGCTTAAACATAATAATTAACAAGAGTATGAATGGATCAGTTTGGCCCTTGATTTGCTATTGTTATGTAATCTGGTGTTTTGATGAATTCAACTATTGATCTGTCATTTTTGCTTCTGAACCTTGGTTTGCAATTGTTGCATCTGAATCAATCCCAGATTTCATACTTGATTTTCAATAATACAAAGGAAAAACTATTTGGATTTCTCACATACTCTTCCAACAACAAAGATCACACCATTCGGGCTATTAAAAAGAAAAAAAAAAGTTTCTCCTTTTTCAGCTTGAAGGACTCTCCTTTTATAGTAAAAGATTTGCATACTTGAAAGAATGTTATATCCTTGTTATTTGATAATGTTATTGACTGAGAAAGAAAGTTTTACGGTTTTTTGCACCCTTCTTCCCTTCAAGTAGGAAACATTTAATGAAAGAATTTGAAATAATTAGTATATTGAGAGAAAGAGAGAATTATGAGAGTTACTCAACTCTACTTCCTTTATATAGGCAGATTACTGATCCTTGGTTTGCTATTATTATGTGATCTGATGGTGCTGATTATTATTGCTTCTGAATGTAATGGTATTTCTGCCCCTCTATATTCGCTGCATCACATTCTCTATTCTGAACCATCAGTCGCCTTCTTCAACTTTATCACATCAATATATAACTCATTTTATAGTCAATCAATTCACTTACAACTACTTGTTTGTGGTTCAATTCATTAACTCTCAAAGGAGTTGTACAATGCTTAGGTAGAAATATTAAAGAAAAATCTTTGCTCAAAGTTAAATTGCAATGATTAACACCACCTTCTGCTACTATGAATTCAAACCAAAAAAAATGAATTAGACTAGTTACAAGAACATGAAAGCATGGATTAGGGAACATGGAATTAATGTGAGTTGAAATTGTTTGCAGCAGCCACTGTAGATTAATTACAGGCACATGAAAGCATGGATTATGGAACATGGCATAATTCATATTTTAGATGAATTCAAACCATAAAGTCTGGAATTTTTATTTTACAAACCTCGACTTCTTGATGAACCTGATGACTTAATTAACATGTGGTTTTGTTCCGAAAAAATAAAGATTGATCACTGCATGAGAAAAGACTGGCCAAATGGAATAGTAAGATATATTCAAAGTTGATTTTGTGGACAGATCCTAAGGTAAATTATATCATTTCTAATAATGTTTGTGCGCACACTGAATTTAACATTCAACACAATATACATAAGAACCAATAATCATTGATACCTGCAGATAACGCATATAAGCACCTAATAGCTTAACTACTAATCATTGATACCTGCAGATAATGCTTTTGATTGGATTGCCATAAATCTTCTTCAATAGTCGCTTTGCCATTTCTCGCAAGTTGAAAAATGAAGTTTCTTGATTGGTACTTGAAGATTGGGGTCGTTTCGGCTCTGGTTGGGGCTTCTATGGAGTTGTTCATGATCAAAACTGGTTTCTGTGTGAGAAACTTCCTTATTGATTATCTTAATACTTGCACTTTCCATTCCTTACTATTATCTTCTTTTCTCATTTTTCTTTACGTTCATTTTCTCGTTCTTATTAATACTGCCATTTTTAACTTATGATGCTCTCATATTCTTGTTAATTTGATTAGTGTGACCTTATGAGTCATTGGTTTTGTTATTTGATAAAATTGCATCCGTTGCCACTATTTACAACATACAACTACAGTGTGTGTCGTGAGTTCTTTGACTATAATTTTGTTTAGTAGGTTCTCTGTTTTTTTCAGTTTGTAGAGACTTTCCAAAAGATGATGAAACAGAACATAAATGACATATAAAACTGAGGCTGTGTTTGGTTATTGTCCAAGGATAGTGGGGGAAGGCTCACGGAGGGACAAAAGACTATTGGTAGCTCCCAGGACGGCATGGACTTGGGTTGAGTTGAGAGGGAAGAATTGGAACAGTTAATGAAATTACATTCCCAGTGTGCTTTCTTTCTTTTTTCCCCCCTTGTATTGTCATTTTGCCCCTTTAAAATATAAACCTTAGAATGCCTCTCTCCCTATAACTAAACATGCATAGACACAAATTTGTGTCTCCGTCCCTGCACCCACTGTCCTCGGACATGCCAAACGCAGCCTGAGTTCCACTAGTTTCATTCTTTTCTCAACTAAACTTTGAATGAAAATAGGAAATGAAGGCTTAAACCACCACTCAGATCTTTAAATTCGAAAAGTATCACTGTCTTCCATGTAAGGAATTTTTGGGAAACACATGGCCGATTTCACGTATTTCTTCGCCTCAAATTTCTTGCATACTCAATGAACTGTATTTTTGCATATGAGCTAGATGTTAAAGATTTTTTTTCTTAGGGAGTTTTTGTGGGCTTTTGATTTTGAAGGGGAAAAGAAAGGGAAAGGAGGGAAGGGCTTGAAATTGTAGGTAAAGTGAAGTCCATTTTACTTTTCAGACCCTTACGTTCTTTCCCCATCAAAACCCTTGTATCTGTTCACAATTGTGTGTGTGTGTGTATGATGTGTTAGCGCATCAAATATATCAAGTGAATGTTTTTCTTATGAATTAGTTGTTGATAGTTGTTTTTCTGAAGGATTTGATTAGATCTTGTGAATTTTATGCAGTTAAGGGTATGTGTGTTTGAGGGATAAAGTTGGGGTGGTCATCTCCATAACTCCATGAACTATTTAACTTTATTAAAAGAAAATTGATTAATTTTTCTCTGCATCATACAGATGACAAGGTAACTGTTTTGGAGTCAGAAAAGCGAGCCTGGGAGAATTCCCCCGAGGCTCAGGCAGTTAGAGATGCTCTCAATCCTTGGAGACATGTTGAAGCAGAAAGAACAAAAAGGTCTTAACTCAAGCATGAAGCGTTTTCTTAAATTTCATGAGTGTTTTATCAAGATGTTGAATTAATATATTCTGGAATAAACTCATAGCATTTGAAGTACCCATCCAGTCGTGGTTGCAGTAACTCGTCTGCCAGCCAACAAATTGTGGGCAAACTCTATTGATCGCTCCCTTCAATTTTGTGTTACTGCTATCAGGCTTTTCAGTCATGGATTAATTCTATTCAGCTCTTGATGATGTTTCGAAAGTTATAGGTAATACACTACAACACCAATCTTAAATTGTGCACCTAATTTACCACTGTGACACAAATCTTCTAATATTGTGAATCTTCTGCATTTTATTTGATGTTAAATTTTGCCAATCTTTTCCAATTTTTTACCCCTTCATATCCTATAGACTTCTTAGAAGGTGATAATTTCAAGAATTAGACCCTAATTCTTATTTCATTTTTCACATTAGGTTGGGAATATGTGGTATACTAAGAACAATTTTGTGATGACCTTAATTGCTCAAAAATGAAATTTTTAATGGTAGCTATTTTCAGGCCTCAGAAAAAAAGGGATTATAATTATAGTTGGTATTTAATGATGTGGTATTGATTATGTGATTTAGATGGCTAAAGTTTATTCGAGTCTGAAGCTGATTTTCTTTGCCCTTGTTTCCCAATTGTGTTTGTATGCACAAATTCTTATTGTGTATGGGACGTCGCCCTCCAACAGGGGAATAATCCTTAGCAAAATATTGTGAAGGGTCTTCTCCATCACATTTTTCTTCTTCTTTGTCCCATTCTTTCCAACCACCATATTTTTCTTCCTATGTTGTACTTTCCCTGAAAAAAGTTGCATATTCATTGAAAAAGAATGTGTTTTATCAAAGGATCTTGCCTTTATAAAATTTTTAAAGATTTTTGATATTCATTGAAAAAGTTGCATACATCTCTAGTTGGAATAATTTTCATTTATATTTTAAAAAAATTACTTTTGATATATTGACTGTATAAATAATTTTATCTGGTCGTCTAACTAAATTTGAGTTTAAATATTTTTTAAATAATAAATTTGAAATTTAATTATTTTTAATAATGTTACAAGTTACAACACACAATTGTATGTTTGTGTACAATTTTTTATGCTGTCAATGTACGAAAATTAAATTCTATCTTAAATGAATATATTAAGTTGATTTCCAATTATTATTAAATTTAGAATTGTATTTTGAAAGGTGAACTAAACAAACTAAGAGTAGAATTCACAAAAGTAAAGAGTTCTCTTCTCTATAAATGTTGATAACAAAAGAGGAAAAAAAAGAAAAACCAAAGAAAAAATGAATATCATAACCAAAGTAACAAAAGCAATTACCTTATTTGATGCATGAATAATTCTAAAAGGTTCGCTAATTATTAAAATGAAGTTTTGTGAGCTATATACATGCATGTTGAAATTTCAAGTATCATGCACCGAAATATCGTAAATAACTTAATAAATTATACGAACAGGTTAAATGAAGAGGCCATAATACAAGTAGCCAGTCAAACTTTAATTTGGACAAATGGACTATAGTAGTGAACATAATTGAGGCCATAAGACCTTCACACAATTTAATAAAAGTATATTAATCTATTTTTAATCAATGTAAGAATTTATTATAACGCTTGAAATTATTCATAATTTCAAGAACATTGAATTTATTAGTAGTCAAAAACTTTTCTTTGGTAGTAACCTTAACGAGTGTTTGACATTGATTGGTAATAACTATTGAATAAGTACAAGTAGAGAATTAATTTTTAATTAGTTAATAGTAATTAATTTTTTTGTAATTTTTTTTAACTTTCACATTCTGGAAAATTTAGGATTTAAAGTTAGAATTTAGGATTTGTTATAAAATTTAGAACTTATAATTTAAGTTTAATATTTAAAATTTAGAAAGTAAGATAAAAAATAATTAAAAAAAAATAACTAAAAATTAGCTTTTAATTAAATGCATAATTATTATCTAAAAGATAATCCTTCTGGTTATTGTATTACGATTAAGGATAAAAATGGGTCGAGCAGGTCCATGTTGTAAATAGATAATTCAAACTTAGGCCTGTTATCTTTTATATGCTTTTTTTAGGTTTAAGTTTGGCTTGTTTAAAATTCGACAAACCTACGAACCTATTTAAAAAATCTAAATTGTAACTCAAGATAATAAACTTAAAAATTTTAAATTGACATTAAATATATTCCAAAATATATAATTCATAATTTCTAAAATAATTTATTTATATATCAATCGTTAGTTATATATCATAATTATACTTACTATCTATAAATTTTTTCTTTGAACAAAAAAACTATAATTTTAATTAATCTTGACTATTGATTTTTTTTGTTTTGTTTTGTTTTATAATAAATAATTAAAGTCTAAACTAAGAATAATTTATTTTTATTAAAAAAAAATTCTAACGAATTTTGTAAACTTTTTATAAAGATTATGATTTGACATTTTAACTAATAAGGCTTTACAAAAAATCCAAATTTATCCTGTTTAATAAAATGAACTGAGTCAAATCAAACTTAAAACGAATCAAGTCAGGAGACTCCAACAAGTAGCTCAACCGACTTTCACCCTACTTTGTGATGCAGTGAAATCTTTATCTTCGTTATGTGGCTTAAACAACATATATAAAAATAAATAATGCTGATGAATAGTCAAATATGATGAAGAAGAATTAATTATTATATATATTGATGCATATAAAGAAGAGGATTAGCAAGTACCTTCTCAGTAGCTCTTATTATCTTTCTTACCAGCCTTGGGTGATTACTCTGTGCATTATTGGCTAATCAACATGATTATAAGAAATAATTATTGATTAGATTACTCATAATAAATATACATATACAAGAATAGAAAAGAAAGATTTACATATTAATTAATTAATATTATTATTGCTTATCTTGATGTTGGAATGAAGGTTAAAATTGGAGTAAAGACCAATCTGATTCCTATCTATTTTTACGAAAGATACGACGTTCTTTGTAAAAAGAAAAAAAAAAGACAATTCGATTTTTAACTTTTTTATTTTAGGATAATACGATTTTTCTGTTAAAAAATTTATTAAATAATAACAAAAATTAATTTTATGGGAGTTTTATTTATAATTTGTGGGGTTTTAAACTCTACAAAATTTTTTCAACATCATTAAATGAGGGGCTGAATTGGCGTGACAGTTTTCTTGATCTTCGTGCACAATTTAAAGCTCAGTTATTGGGCCCGTTATTCCTTGCTTTCTTATAAGAGCTTTGTGGATTCTCTTCTCCTTCTTTTCTCCATTTTCGCGACTCTCTCTCTCCATTTTCCCTTTGTGAAAGAACTTTTCTCCGTTGCTTTTCGATCATCCTTTCTTCCAAGATTTTCTCTTTCTTGGGTTCCCCAGAGGCTTCCTTCTTGGAGAGGAATGTTCGCGCTACTGCTGTTTGACGCGCCCTTCTTTTTCATCTTCCATCCAGGTTTGTGTTTTAATGGTTTTCGCATTTTTTACTTGCTTTAGCTATTGCCTTGAATGATTTTGGTAAATGTTGGTAGTGGTTTTGTTGTTTCTGTTTTTGATGATGATTCACTGCATTTCCTGAAAAAGTTTCTTGCTTTGACTTGCCGTTTCTTGGAAATTCCATTTTCGCTTGATTACTGCTTTACAAAAAGGTCCCTTTTACTTTGCTTTGCCTTTCTGTGAACTTGAGGGGTTGTGGTTGGTTTGCTTTGGTTGTTTGCGTCTGTGTTGCCCCCAAATGTGTGATTGTGATGCTACGATGTTGCATGAGAGGGGCACCTTTTGGTTGAACATATTTCTTTTAAAAAAAAGGTTGTCTTTGATTTTTCGGGGTTTACTCGACTTCTTTGCCCCTGTCCGGGTTGTTTGTAGTAATGATCTCTTTTGCTGTTGTATTTGTAGGTGTAGCTATATGTCTCATTCTGTTCTAACGAAAATGTCCACTAAAAGTCCCTCCTGGCCTCCGTAACTGAGTAGATATTGTAGTCCTTTCTTTTGTAACCGTAGTGGATAGAGAGTACTGTGATGAGTTTCATAAGCATCATAGGATATGTGTCAATAGGGAAGATGAGAAGAATTATGAGCTAGTCGTTCCTGACCCTAAAGAGAAGGTTTGCTTCCCTCCTTTGGATAGCTCAGAGCATCCTTTTTTCTATGCTTATGATTATTTTTTCACTAGATTGGGTATTGCTCTTCCCTTTACCAACTTTGAGACAGAGATCCTCTGGTCTTGTAACGTGGCTCCTTCTCAGCTCCACTCTAATTCTTGGGCATTTTTGAAAAATTTTCAGCTTCTTTGCCGAGTGTTGGACATCCGACCTTCTGTTAGCCTTTTTCTTTATTTGTTTGTCTTGACCAAGCCTGGGTCGCAGAAGGGGAAGGCTTCTTGGGTCTCTTTCCGTGCTGTTCAGGGTAAGAAGGTCTTTTCCCTTTTTGACGAGTCCTTTCACGACTTTAAGAACCATTACTTTAAGGTTCGGGTAGTGGAGGATGTCCAAACTTTCTTCCTAGACGAGAGTGATGAACCTTTCTTCCCTCTTTTGTGCACGAGAACCTTGTAGTGACAAAGTATAGCATAAATAGCTTAGATGAGATCGAGCGAGCCTTTGTCGGTGTTTTGGAACAGTGTTGGGGTCGAGCTCCTCACTTGGACACGAAGAGATTCTTAGGGGACCCTAGTCTTCTCCGGTCTGAGTTAGATAGTTCTCCGAGCTCTAGCTTTTCTCATTATCTTAGGGCTATATGTTTGTGATGATAATTTGTGTCTTTGTGTTCTTTTTCAGACATGGCTTCAAAATCTTCCTCGATAAGATTCTTGCATAATATGAAGAAGTCGGTTGCTACTCGCAATCTCCAGAGCCAAGAAACCATGGACTCTTCTTCCCGACCTCCTCTGAAGAAACCAAGTTCTGGTCCGGCTGTCCGGAGGAAGGTTATTCCAACTCCCTCTGTTCGCTTAATCTCTCCTGACCCGCTGTTAGAGAGTTTGGGCGTGCTGCCATCACCATCTCCTTCTGAGCCAATCCCTAAGTGGCAGAAGACCACTGGAGAGTTAGGTATTAATGACAAGGATTTTGATGGCCCTGCTTGGAGCAAGAAGCACATCCTGCCTAACAGCTAGATATCAATAGATGATGTGTTTATTTTGAACCACCTTCAGGACATGACTCGCAACTGCATTCGCGTGGCAGGGGTGGATACTGCTTTAGCTAAAGAGCTGAAAAAGTCTCCCCTTCATGCTTCTCAAGCCTTTTTGAAATCTGCCCGAGCTGATGTGGAGAGGTTGAATGGTTTGAAGGCCGAGTTGGAGGGGAAGAATGTTATGTTGGAGTCAGACTTGGAGAAGGCTCGTTCTTGAGCGGCCAAGGCTGAGGCAGCGTCACTACTGGCAGAGAAGATGAAGAAAAAAGCCGAGTCTCAGATTTATGGGGAGTCGATCAATATGCGGGAGGATATGAAGGCAGCTCAGGATGACTATGCCAAACTTCAAGAGCATTTGGTCGGGGGTATGGCTGAAATGTATGAGAATTTGAAGGCCCAAGTTTGGGACCTAGCCCCCGACCTTGACCTCTCTTTGTTCAGTACTGACAATGTTGTTGTGGATGGGAAGATTGTCCCAACCCTAGATGAGGATGAGGAGGTGCCTATGTCCGACCCCAAGGCTGGTCAGGCTCCTTCTGTTTCGAGGTCTGAGCTGAGCGTCAGCCCGAGGTCATCAATGTGGAGGCTTTTCCTTCGTCTCCTGAGATTATTGAGGCTGTTTCGGTTACTGTTCTTCCTCCATCTCCCCTTGCCAAGGATGTTGTGACAAGTGAGAACCTCAACCCCCTTTGATTTTCCTTCAGTTTATCTTTTTGAGATGGCTCGACTTGTGGGTCTTTGATACTTTAATTTTGTAATAGTTGGTATTCGATTTGAACTCTTTATTATCGGTTATCGTTTGCAACTTTTGTAAATAGTGCTTGATTTAAACCCTTTTGCTTTTCGAGATGAAGCTAGGTTTTTCGTAGTTGTTTTTCCCTTTTGTTTGTTAAGTAACTGAATTTCCTTTCATAGGTCCAACCTCGAGTAGTCGGCCTTTATTAAGTTTCTTTTACTGCTTGTTTCTTGTCCGATCTCATTGAGATCGCTTTATACGAGCTGTTTATGTAACTTCTTACATTAATTTGGACCTTGTCACTTTATCTTGCTGGCCTTTTTTAGGTCGGACAATGATTTTTGTGGTTTGTCGAGCTTAAATTAGTGCGTCTTCAGACATGAAACTTTTTAAAGGAGTAGAGATGGAGAAAATAAGATAGGTCTTTTATTAGAAAGTAGAGAACTTCTTTATAGAAATCTGGGGGCTTGGGTACCCCTAGCCCTCGTGCTGGTGCCTCATTAAAAACCCTAAAATTAGGAAAAAAATAGTACACCTTCGCACGAGGTTCGCTTTCTAACTATAGTACCTTCTTAGGTTACATGCGTGCCAAGACCTGGGGAGCTCCCGCCCTTGGAGGTCGGACACTTTGTAGTAACCTTTGCCTAGGACCTCTGTTATCTTGTAAGGTCCTTTCCAAATACCGGCCAGCTTTTCTTCCCCTGACTTTTGCACCCTGATGTTGTTCTGGATCAGGATGAGGTCGCTGGTGCTGCAGTTCCTTTTGAGCACCTTTTGGTTGTATCTTAGAGCCATCTTTTACTTTAGACCTTCCTCCGTAATCCGAGCTCTTCCTCGGACTTCTGGGAGGAGGTCAAGCTCTTCATTTTATGCTTGGACAGTGGCTCTTTCATTGTAGAATACCACCCTAGGTGATTCTTTGGTAACTTCTATTGGAATCATGGTCTCTATTCCGTAAGGAAGTTGGAAGGGAGATTCCCCTGTCATGGAGTATGGGGTAGTTCGATATGCCCATAAGACTTGAGGGAGCTCGTCAGCCCAAGCCCCTTTTGCATATTGTAGTCGGCGCCTTAACCCGTCCAGCCAGTATGACTTTGTTGGCTGCTTCAGCCCATCAATTGGCATGGGGGTGTTCTACTGAAGTGAAATGGTATTTGATTTTTAAGTCGACCACCAAGTTTCGGAAGGTGGAGTCAGTGAATTGGATCCCGTTGTCCGTGGTGATGGAGTGGGGGACTCCGAACCTTGTGACAATATTCTTGTACAGAAATTTTTGACTTCTTTGGACAGTGATGGTTGCTAAGGGCTCTGCCTGATCCATTTAATGAAGTAGCCAATCCCTACTATGAGGCATTTGACTTGTCCTGGGGCTTGTGGGAATGGCCCGAGTAGATTGAGACCCCATTTTGTAAACGGCCATGGTGAGGTCACACTGATTAGCTCCTTGGGTGGAGCGATGATGTAAGGTAGTCGTCGATCTAGAAATTTTTTCTCGATAAAAGAAATCACTTCATTGCAAGTATAGTTCTAAACTGACAAACAACCTTCAATCAAAGTTTAATTTTGGTTGTTCACAAGTTCAACCCAATAAAAATAACCGAGAGTATTGCTCCCAGGTCGTTCTCCCTAGTAATTACAATCGAGTACTCAATTATTGGTTATGAGATCAAGTGGGTTGATGACTGAAAGGGGCAAGAAATTAAATGACAAGAAATTTAAATGACAATAAAATAAAGCAAATAACTAAACATAGCAAATACTAAAGAGAGGCATTCATGGCAAGGATTGAGAATCTAGGTTTTCTATCCTAGTCATTAATCATAACACAATAATTACCAAGAGATAATCCTATTTCGTTATCTCCAACATCGGGAGAAAATCAAATAAAACTAGTTAACCTCAATCCATAATTCCTAATCAATTTACTAATTGAATTAGTAAGAGATTAGCGTCAATGGAAATAATATTAACTAACAACTCTAGATCACCAACATAAGTTGGGTATTAATGACTCAATAGCACCTAATTTCTCTTTCCAAGCCAAGAATATACAAAATCTACTCTAAACCTAAGGCAAGAATTTTATCAAACACTTGGAAGGCATAAAAGGAAAGCATGGTAAAATTGTAAGGAATAATAAATTCTACAACTACCCAATGCAAAAAAATAACAACAATAACTCAAACAAGCATTAAAAGAACATAAAACATAAAATTGCATTAAAAGAAATTAAAATTAACAAGAGTGTTCATAAACTAAAAAGAGGCATAAAAGAGAAATTAACAATGTAAACTAAGAGAACAAAGATGTAGGAACAAGAAATTGCAAGAAAAACTAATTGAAAACAAGAATTAAACCCTAAATCTAAAATGAAATTAAACTAAGAATCCTAATTTCTAGAAAGAAGAGAGAGCTTCTCTCTCTAGAACTAACCTAAAGCATGATTCCTACACTATCTAGTTGCTCCCCCCTTGTTCCCTCTTGAATTCAGCCTCTAATAGCTTCAGAAATGAGTTGGATTTGGGCCTGGATGGATTAGAAATCGCCCCCAGCGTATTGCCTTTAAGTTGGTCATGTGCCGCTTGTCGCGCGTACGCGTCGTCTGGCAGATGTCCTTCCCACGCGCACGCATCGGCCATGCACACGCGTCGCCATGAATTCTGCAAATCCTCATTTCTTCATGAATTCTCCACTTTACATGTTTTTCTCTTCACTTCTTCCATCAAATCCTTGCCTTATGAACCTGAAATCACTCAACAAACATTTCAAGGCATCCAATAGAATTAAAGTGAATTAAATTTAGCAATTTTAAGGCCTAAAAAGCATGTTTTCACTCTTAAGCACAAATTATGGAGAATTACAAAATCATGCTATTTTAGTGAATAAATGTGAGAAAAGTTGATAAAATCCTATAAATTCAACACAAGATAAACCCTAAAAATGGGGTTTATCAAGCTACATGAAAGTTGGCGTGTTTCTGGCACAGTGAGTACCATTTGATGAACTTGGCTGCTTCCCTCTGTAAGGTCAGCCAAAAGAAACCGGCTTTGATCACCTTCTTAGCTAGTGACCAAGCTCCCAGGTGGTTGATGCAGACACCACTGTGTACCTCCTCCAAGACTTCTTTTGTGTTAGAAGTTGGTACACACTTTAAGAGGGGTGTTGGGATTCATCTTTTGTATAAAATATTGTGGTCTAGCGTGTATCTTTATGCCTCTTTAATAAGTCTTCTGGCTTTCTTTTCGTTCTTGGGAAGTGTGATAAATTTGAGGTAGTTGACTATGGAGGTCATCCACCCTAAATTCTAATTGGATATGGTTAACGCCTCTGGTTTCAAATTGTCCTCCTCTTTTGAGATTGATGGTGTTTGTAGGGTCTCTTGGATGAGACAACTATTATTGACCCCTGGCTTGGTGCTGGCTAGTTTTGAGAGAGCATCAGCCCGGGCGTTAAATTTCCGGGTTATATGTCGAATGTCGCTCTTTATGAAGTGCGCCAGTTGTTCTCGGGTTACTTCCAAATACTTCTTCATAGTGGGGTCTTTTGCTTGGTAGGTTTCGTTAATTTGTGAAGTTATTACCTGTGAATTGATGGACATTGCCAGCTTCTCAGCTCCCACCTCTTTTTCCAGCTTCAGGCCAGTGAGTAAGGCTTCATACTCTGCTTGGTTGTTAGAGGCAGGAAAGTCGAACCTTAAGGATAGCACTATCCGAACTCCTTGGTTACTTTCTAGAATGACCCCAGCCCCACTTCCTGCTTTATTCGATGACCCATCTACGTATAGGCTCCATGTGGTCGGATCTCCTGGGCTTTTGGTGTATTCGACGACAAAGTTGGTGAGGTATTGCGGCTTGATTGTTGTCCGAGCCTCGTACTTTAGGTCAAACTCTGACAGCTCTACTGCCCATTGTAGCATCCGACCTACTAAGTCCGTCTTTTGTAGGATGTGTTTCATTGGCTGGTTAGTGAAGACTCTGATGGTGTAAGCCTGGAAGTAAGTTCGGAATCTCTGAGACGTAAGGATAAGGGCATAGGAAAACTTTTTTATGTTTTGATAGTTCAGCTCTGCCCCTTATAAGGCTTTACTGATGAAATAGATAGGTTGTTCTTCCTTCCCTTCCTCGCGTACTAGGGTGGACGCTACGGCCCAACTTGCCACTGCTAGATATAGGACAAGCTCTTCTCCTTTTATAGGTGGGGCAAGTATAGGTGGTTGTCCCAAGAAGACTTTGAAATCCTGGAAGACTTGTTCGCATTCTGGGGTCCACTCGAATTTTTTGTCCTTCCTTAGTGTTCCGAGGGTTACCTGAAACTGAAGGTCGATCTCGGAGGAGATCTACTGTGGTGGCCGGAGCTATCGAGTCCGACTTGTTGGATCTGGTGGTGCTGCTGATCCTCGATCACCGGAGGATGGCGGTACCTGCAAGAGACTCCGATGCTTAAGTTAGCACGGGCTTTAAGCAGGTTTTTGTGTAGAATCAAAGTATGAGTTATACTTGGGTTCTCCAGTGTATTTATAGCAATGTGGAGTGACCTCCCTTTGAGATAAGTTAGTTATCTTATCTTATCTTTTGTGGGTGGGTCCCCTTATCTTTGGCCTGCCGCCTTTAAGTGGGCTGTGATCTTTTGCTTTGGGCCTACTTGGGCCCTTATAGCAATTTGGCCGAGCTCTTTGGGAAGAGGTCGGTGTCGACCAACCTTTCTAAGAGGTCAGTCGTTTTGGTCTTCATCCAACCCGGCTCGCCTAACTCGACTCATGGTATGAACAGTGCCCCTGCTCGAGTTCGATCTTTCCCTTGAGGTCGTGTCTTTAGACTTCGATCCCTTTGAGGAAGTCGTGCTCGAGCATTTAGCTTTTGGTTGATCTCTTGTATAACTTCTGGCAGGATTGGTTCTGCTTGAATGCAAAGTATTCCTTTCTTTAATTGTAGCGCGCGTTTATGTTTTTCTTGGGAATGCGCGAGGGCTTTAAAAGCTCATTTAACTTCTTTTTGCCGTTTCCTCTTTTCCCTCTTCGTATTTCATTTTGAAATTAAAGAAGAAGTTTTATTTTTACTTTTTAGTTTTCTTCTTCCCTTTTCTTTTTCGCTCCTTTCTTGCTAACTCTTCTGATTTCACGCCCCTCAAGCCTCCTACCTTCTCTGTTCGGAAAGCTCTTCGTTGGTGCGTGTTTGCCGTCGCTTTCGTCTGAGCCATTATCGTTCTTGCTTTTTCTTCTCTGCAGGTTGGTATTTATTTTTCCTTTTTATGCTTTGATAGTCGCTTTTACTGTTTATATGCTTGCAAAATTTTGATTTTTATTGAGTTTGTCTTGAGAAGCTTGATTCTTTCTGCAGAAAAATTGCGTCTTTTAGTTTTTAGATCGACGTTGCGATTTTCTCTACTGCTCCCATGTGCGCCTTGTTGCTATCAGTAGCTTTTTCTTTTTGTTACTAAATGTATGAGGGAATGCTGGTACTTAGGTTGAGCTTTTTTGCGTGTTTGAAAAGGTTACAGTTGGTTAGGGTTCCAGTTTTTGCGTCATCTCCTTTTCTGGGTCTTATTCTGTTGTTGCCTCCAAAGGGTGCCCCTGGGCTTTGCTGAATACTCCTTGTTTCCGTAGACCCTGGGGTGCCCTTTTTGTTGCCCCACATCTATGTTGATTGGCTGTTCCCTCTTTTTGACTTTGTCCGAGTTGTTTAGTAGTGACCCTTGTTATCTTCCTTTGCTGTAGCTGTAGTTTTGCTGTATGTCTTCCCAAAAAAACATTGTCGAGATGTCTACCAAGATCCCCGCGGGCATGGCCGACTGGCTGGACTCTATAGTCCTTATGTGCGTTACTGTGGTCGATCCAGAATACTGTGAGAGGCTTAGGAGATTCCATAGGATTTGTAGCAATAGGGACGATGAAAAGAACTATGAACTGTTATCGCCCGACCCTGAGGAGAAGATTAGTTTCCCTCCCTTGACTCTGGGAGAGCAACCTTTCTTTTATGCTTATGATTACTGTTTTAGTCAGCTGAATATCACTATTTCTTTTACTGCTTTCGAGACCGACCTCTTATGGACCTGTAACGTGGCCCCTTCTCAACTCCATCCGAACTCTTAGGGTTTCATAAAGATCTTTTAGTTGTTGTGTCAGGAATTGGGTGTTCGACCTACTGTACCTCTCTTTCTTTATCTGTTTGTGTTGACCAAACCTGGAGTAGCCAAGAAAAAGGATTCTTGGGTCTCTTTCCGAGCTACCCAGGGGAAAAAGGTGTTTGCAATGTTTGATGAGTCCTTCCATGATTTCAAGAACTACTACTTCAAGGTCCGAGCTGTTGGGGATGCTCGACCCTTCTTTCTAGATGAGAATAATGAACCCACCTTTCCTTTGTGGTGGCAAAAGGATACGGTAACTACTAAGTATTCTTGGGAGAGCTTGGACGAAGTTGAACATGCTTTTGTGAATGTTTTGGAAGAGCATTGGGGGGAACCTCCTCATTTAGATACCAAGAGGTTTCTGGGAGATCCTTCCCTCCTTCGTGCTGAGCTGGGTAGCGTCCGACTTCTTTTCTGATAGCTTTTCCTCTGTTTTTTGCCGACTTATCCCTTCCTTTATTTTTAACTTGTTTTCCTGGAGTCTTTTTCAGAGATGGTGAAGTCTAGTGACTCTATGAAGGCCTTCCGCTGGGCCAAGAAGGCGACGGCTGTACAAAATTTATCGGCAAAGACTTCGGAGGGAGGGTCTTCTTAGGTGCCTCCGAAGTAGCCGACTTCTGATGCTTCTGGGCCGAGGAAGATCATTCCGACTCCTCAGGTCCAGATGATTCCTTCTGACCCTATTCAGCCAACTTCCGGTGCTGCCTCCTCTCCTACTGCTGTTGGTCCTCCCCCAAAGCGTCAAAAAACTATTAGTACTTATGATCTGAATAGCCAGGAGTTTGACGGCGTGGGTTTTACCAACGAGGTGATATCCCCTTATGGTAAAATTCCCTTGGATGATGTGTCCATCCTTCGCCACCTGGATTTTATTACTAGTAATAGTATTCGGATGGCCAACCTTGGGGCGGCCTTGTTTCGTGTTGTCCGGGATTCTCTAGTTCATTCGACTAAGGCTTTTATGGAGGACACCAAGTCGGAGTTTGACAGAATTAAGGGCTTAAAGGATGAACTAGATGCCAGGATGGCCAAATTGGAGCTGGATGTGGAGAGGGAGAAATCCCGAGCTACTGCTGCTGAGGCAGCTGCAAATTTGGCTGGAGAAATGGCGAAAAATTATAAGGAGAGCTACACCCATACCTATGGCGAGCTGCTGGAAATTAAGGAGAGGCTTGAGTCTGCCCAGGCTGAGTATGCTGAGCTCTAGGGTCATCTGGTGGGTAGTGTGACTGATGCGTATGAAAATTTGAACGCCCAGGTCCGAGTTCTTACCCCCGAGCTCGACCTCCCTTTATTCAATTTGGATAATGTAGTGGAGGATGGCAATATCGTGCCTGCCCCAGATGACGAGGATGAGAGCCCTCCTCTTGTGCCACCAAGGAAAGCCGCAGCCACTTTAGCCTCTTCCGTCCCTTCTGAGGCCGACCATCCTGAGTCTGATCCCAACGTGCAGATCCTAAATCGTCCCGATGGAACTGTTGATGCTGTCCTGATTGCGACCATTCCTCCTCCCACAGCCAAGGAAGCTGCTACTGGGGAAAATTTGGATCCTTTATAATATTTCTATTTTTGTTATAGTCCGGCTTGTGGACTTTTAGACTTGTTTTTCATAAATCTCTTGGTGGTTGACTTCTTTGACATTTGGTTGCTTCTTAGCAACTTTATTTTGCAAAACAAAACACTTTAAACTTTGAGGCTGCCTCTTTGGGTGGCCTTTTGAGTCCTTAATGCTTTATTATGATAGATATGCTTTTGCTGGTATGTTAATCATACCTTTGCAACCTTTGTGGATTTTTACAGAGGTTTCTGTCCGACCTCTTTTGTAGTGTGGGTTTTTGACCCTTCTGAATCATGCCTTGCTTTTTGCTTGGGCGAGGTGATACTTTGGTGTCCGGGCTAATTTGTCCAATAACTTTTTAGTGTTCTTATAGAACCTTTTTAGTTATCGACTTCTTTGTAGCCCTGCTTCGAGATCGTTCCTTTGTTTGAGCGGAGCTGTTCCCCTTTTTGCTAAGCATGTTTAAGCCTAAGTTATTTCTAACCTTTTTGGCTTTTTATTACTTTCTCGGGGTCGTGCTCGCTTTGCTAGGTCGCGCCGTGAGCTTTTTAGTCAGGTTCCAACAACTTTTTAGGTAGTGTTCCCAGGGGAACCTTTTCTTTATAATTTGCTTGGACGACTTTTTAGCTCTATTTTGACTTGTGCCTTCGCTTTTTAAGTATTGTCTTTTTTCGCAAGACTTGTACCTTTCAGCGAAGCACTTTTTGACCTTTTGGAGGTGTCTTTGTCCCTTTTTAGTGATCCTTTCGTTGGTCCGACTTCTCTGTCGGGCCTTATTACGTTATTTTTAGTAATCCATTTTTAGTCAGACCTCGTCAGGTTGCTTTTTATGGGTTACTTTTTATAACTTCTTGCATTAATCTGCTTCTATCGCTTTCACCTTGCCGACTTCTTTGTAATCGGGCGATGAATTTGGTTTTCACCTTGCCGACCTTTTCGTAATCGGATGATGGATTTTTGCATTTTATGAGCTTAGATTAATGCGTCTTGGTAGGAAACTTTTTAGGGAATATGAAAACTTTATTCAAATGATAATAAAAAATAGAAATATGAATAGGAGTGTATACATGTGAGTGCTTACCCTTCTAGGTCGAGTAATTTTGTAGATCTTGGCCTGACGCCTCATTAAAAAAACCTTTTCAGGAAAAAGAGTGCACCTTGACTTAAGATCTTTTATCATTTTCTAACTATAGTACCTTCTTAGGTTACAGACGTGCCATGACCTTGGTAGCTCTCGTCCCTCGAGGTCGGACACCTTGTAGTAACCTTTCCCAGTACTTCTGTTACTCGGTATGGTCCTTTCCAGTTAGCTGCTAGCTTCCCTTCTCCTGACCGACCTTCTCTGATATAATTACGGATTAAGATGAG